>NW_006767638.1:434438-481953 GCF_000300595.1 Phanerochaete carnosa HHB-10118-sp | reverse complement strand
CTGTTCTTGGGTGCCTTCCCGCCATCTACTGCACCCGGCCTACTGCACTCGAGCCTTGGACATTTCGCAGCCGCGTGTACCTATACCATGACCATGTATATGACTACCCACCTTTGCAAATATAAATATACAGATTTGTACTGGTCTGCATGCGACAACTGCCGTCTGCAGTTCAAGATCATATTTATTTTGAGTGCTATGATTGTCCTGAATGACACTATGCAGGGGAATCGGCAATGGGCGTTTGACGCCCATATCCACGAGTTATCATTTCAACATACAGCATTGGACAGAAGTCATGTGACTGTTGTTATCCCATTTGTACATGTTTGGTTGCTTTGCCTTGGTCTTTGGCTCTGACTCCACTCTGCCATCCTCATCCTCTATCATCCTTGTCTCTGAGTATATGCTGCATGACTTGTATCTGTGACTTGTCGCAAATGTTGTTGGTTTCGATGTGGTTGCAATTTGGTAGGTGATTGTCTGGTGTAGCATCATTTTGGAATTTTGACAGGTCGCTGTTTTCAGGGTTTTTCCTTCTTGTTCTTGTGACAAGTGGGTGTTTGATGCTGCTTGAACGTTTGTGTCATAGTAGCGTTGCTGTGCCTGGCTTGGCCGGTATAAGTGGTGGTGCCGTGTTAGGGCAGTTGTCTGTCAGTGAGCTTAAGAAATGTGAAACTTTGTGCGGTTCTTTCTATGGCTTGTACAATGATGATATGGTGTGTTTCCTGAGATGTCTTAGTGTCTTGACAGTGGAAGATGACAATGTGGTTGTTGTTGGTGTTCCTTTGATGCAGCTAATTCCTGTCCTGACTGTTGTGGACTTGAAAATTGTTGGTTGCTTGCACAGGTTATTGGTGGTGCGGAATGTATCAAAAGTGATACTTCTTGCAGTGTTCGAGCAGCATGAATGCATGGATGACTGTCTGCCATATACTGTTTTTCAGCGGCTGCCTTCTAGTGCAGTAAATCTGTTCGGTGTGAGTTGAGATGCCGATGTGCTTCTGTTGTTTGATACTGTGCGTCAACTCCATTATCACCTAGTCCTATACCTGCACCTCACTAAATGCTGCCCCCATTGGCGTAAGTCCCTTTCATTACATCATATTTCACGGCAGCACTGGCATCAGAGTCGCAAAGCCGCTACGGTCCACATATCAGCGTGTTGACTATAAATCAAATTTGTGTACAATTTTTCACATAATATATTTATTTTCCATGCTACACAACATCACGCTTCGCGAAGTCGGATAGGGCAGGCGTGAGCCTACTGCACACAAGTTAGGTTATTTAGGTTACGTGACTAGTAGAGCTGATATCATTAGACGCCTACCCGAAGGCAGCCGCAACCGTTCGGTTTGCAAGCTGATCAAGTACTGCCATTGCAGCTGCGGTATCAAAACATCGAAATTTTGTATCACTGCACACATAACGCCGCTGATCAGCAAGCTGTCGGGACTCAGCAGGAGCAGATGTGCGTCGATTGTAAACGAGGTGGCGTTAACTCTAACCTGATGGACCCTCAAAGATGCTAACGGAGAAGGCTTAGCATCCGCTACTGCTCAGATAGCGCAAATGGCAATCTGTGGACTCTCTATAAACACTGTGCAAGCATAGCACTTGTCGGGCCGACAAGATATATTTGATGATGTGAAGGGCAACGAACAGGCGCACTTTTCCCGGCAGCCTATTACTTCTTATCCAAGTAAATGGCCAAACCCGCATCGAACATCCAGTATGCGTATAACAGTGCGACTACCTTCGTGGGCTGCGGGCATACCCAAACTGTTCCGCCCTCATGACCTCGCTCAGCTCGAGTGCCCCGCCTCCGTCCGCCTACGACCCCAAGAGCAAAGGAAGTTCTGTGAACTCTTCGTCTGAGCTCACAGCATCTGACGAGGCTCCGGACGGTGGCCTGCGAGCCTGGATCGTTGTCGCAGGTGTAGGTGTCTATTGTTTCGTGGATAAACTACAGCTAAAGCACTATTTGACGCTCTCATGTAGTCGTTCTGTCTGTCGTTTGCAACATTCGGATATGTCGTGTCCTGGGGAGTGAGCACCGTTATGTTTCCAACGTTGTTGCAAAGTTAATTTTTGCGCTGCCATGAAAGGCCTTCCAAGAATACTACCAAGCTGTCGCGCTTAGCGATCGCTCTCCTTCAGACATGTGCGTCCCTTAAATTCAGCATGCCAGTTAACTGACTCTTCTCTCGTAGAGCATGGATCGGCTCTTTACAGGTGTAGTATGTTGTCGTCTACATCCACACAGTCGCATCTTGACGCCGCCGAACTCAGTATGCTTTAATATTCCTGCCGGTACGTGCCGCTCTGCGTGCAATCTTTATCCAGGTTATCTCAAAAGATGCACAGGGTCTCCTCACGGGCTATATTTTTGACCTAGGATACTTCAGAATCTCTCTAATAGGCTCAAGTATCGTCTACATTACCTCTAACTTCCTTATCGCGGAGTGCCACAAGTATTGGCAGTTCGTAATCTGTCAAGGCGTTGCAGTCGGTGTGAGTCTGCTATTCATCTCGCCACCTGATGTAGTGGTCATAACTGGTTCAGTTGTCTGCAGGATGGATTTATGTTCCATGTACCGCAATTGTCGCACACTGGTGTAAGTACGGTACCAGAGATCTCTCAGCATCCAAAACTCAATCTATTATAGTCAAAGATAAGCGGCCCATCGCATTCAGTATCGTCGCGTTTGGGTCTTCCGTTGGCGGCGTCCTCTTTTCTATCATCTTCCGTCAGCTCTTGCCTCGAGTCGGGTATATTATTTTTCTTAACGCATCGTGCACGGCTCACGTCTACGGATGCCTTCAGCTTCCGCTGGACAGTCCGAGTCATGGCACTCGTAAACTTGGCATGTTTCCTTTTCGCTATCATAGTACGTACTTTACGCTTCTGTGACTCATGCAGCCGCATCTTATTGGTAGTCGGCTTCACTGCAGACAATGAAGGCACGTCTGCCACCCAAGGGTAAGACTGTAACCCAATGGCGAGCGCTCTTGAAGCGTGCATACGTCCTCTACACATTCTCTACCCTCCTCGCCTTCCTTGGCCTCTATACTCGTGAGCCCTCTCCCTTCCTACTATTCGCTGCTGACTTCATACAGCTCTCACGTTCCTAAGTGTCAGCGCAGTGTCCATAGGTATAGACAGCTCGCTGGCATTCTACATCGTAGGCGTGTGCAATGCCACCTCGGCCTTCGGTCGTCTGCTTAGTGGCGTTCTCGCTGTCCAGTACGGCGGGCTGAACGTGATGATCGTCTTCACGACCCTGGCGGCGGCGATGACGTATGTCTGGCCCTTCGTCGACTCTCATGGAGGGTTCATTGCGATCATCTGCTTGTATGGGTGTGTGCGCCTGACCTGTTATTCTTGATCTAGGACTGATACGTAAAAATGCAGCGCGGCTTCAGGCGCGTTCGTCAGCTTGTTTCCTGTGGTGACGACGCGCTTGGGGGGAGTAGAAGATGTCGGTCTGCGCACCGGCGTACAAATGACCTTCATGTCGCTGGGTCAGTGCGCTATTGTCTGATCTTTGTGTCTCGGGCTGATGACTATCACACACAGGTGCGTTAGCCGGACCGCCAATCTCTGGCGCAATTCAGCAACACACCGGTTCGTTCCATGACGTTGGTCTCTACGCAGGTATAGCCCATTGTACTCGAGTGCCGATTCGTGAAGGACGTCCGCTTACCAGCCGTTCTGCAGGATCCATGGTGATCTACTCCGTGGTCGTCATGATACTGGCAAGATGGGCGCATGTCGGGGAACTCGCCGGTGGCGTATTTTGATTTTTGAGAGACGGAGGCAACCTTGTGCTTTAGTGTACGCGGCCTCGTACGGGCTCAATTTCTGTCCAGATTTATAGTATATCAGCCTTCTTGATGTCATTTTCCGCCTATTCCGCTTTGGATCAATCTATCCCCTTATATTTTAAACAATTAATATTGTTGCGCCACAGGTTCCTGGGCCACTAGTGCACGAATCAGTCCCCTACTAAGCGACCCTTCGATCGCTAATGATTGTCTTTGTATCACAACTATTTGGTTAGATCTCTTGTTATCCAGACACAGAGCCACCGGCGGACTCACGGATACTTCAGACGAAACAAGGTCGCCTTGAGAAAACATTGTTTGCTCGCTTTTTGGCCACGCAGGTGTGGCAACATGGATTTCCGGCATTCTGGTTGCTGAAGCAGGTATATAATGCTACTTCTGATCCCGTGCGATGAGCTCCAGAGAAGATAAGCCCCTTCCACCGGCCAAAGCACTCGCAGGCATTCTGCGCGCGACCAGACTCTCCGTCCTCCCCGCAACGTTACAACACCGTCCTTTCATCGCGGTCATTATGGAAGCCTTCCTTTCTGGTGAAGCACCGTGCCATGTCATTGAACATGACCCAGAGCTCGCCGTCCCTTCGGATCACCGCCGCAACAGCCAGCTGTCCATCGCCACGAAGTTCGCCAAGACAGTGCTGGGCGAGAAGCTGCCATTGCAGGATTACGCGGGTGGCGTATACTTCTTGCGTTTGGTCACTTCGGGGAGAACTTGCGTGGTAAGACAAAACTCGTGGTTCTTGGCCCGCGCTGATGTATGTTGGCGTTCTGCGCAGGATGCGCTCAGCGTGATGGCCCTGCCCGCCGGCATGGCCCCTCCGACGATGTACAACCTCCTCCGTACACAGACGCTCCGCGAAGTGCTGCGACTCGAGCACGTACAGCCCTTCCGGTACACCCAACCGGCGCCCAGGGGGACTGAAGGACTCGCGAATATCCTCGAGTGCGTACTTTCCTGCATGCGAATAGCATGTGCTCACACGTGTGATACCGCAGAACGCTCACGAGGATCGGCCACACGAAGGATGCTCGCACAGCGTGTACGGTTATGCATTGCGAGGACTCTGGACGCGCGATGGCATGCCTCTACGTGGACGCGTTGCAAGTCTACGTCGTCTTCGACCCTAGCCCTCCAAGTCCGAGGCTGATCCCGGGCGTCATCCAGGGCGGGGCCACGTTCTTCTGTCATCGCACCTTCGAAGGGGTCGTTGACTGTGTCCAGTCTCTGTTCCTTGGAAAGCCTCTGGCTACGCTGTCGCTCCGCGCACGAGAAAATGCGCAGAACAAAGACAGGGCGGAGGGTTTTGTCGTTTCGGGACGCTAAGGAGAGAATAAACAACGCAGGAGGGCGACTTACTTGCCGGCAGGGCACTAGAGATTTTGACACAACCGTGCGTAATGGCTGGCAGATCTGAATAAATGAGTTTTATGATCAGTGCCTAAGTATCTGCCTGACAATGGTCTGAACTAAGCACATCTGCTGCAATTCTCCCGAAACTATGCAGTATACTCTATTCGAAGGATACACAGCTGCTTTGTGTTCTATGTCGCCTCTGCCACGGCGTGAAAGTATGCTAGTCGATTGGATTTCCAGCCTGGGTAAATCAGTATAGCAACCTCGTTAGCCTTCCAGCTATTCTCGCAGAGCCTAAGCTCTGGGAACGCGTTCTCCATGCGCCTGCAGAAGTCGCTACGCTCGTTTGCGAGAACGTTTGACTCCCAGTGAAGCGGAGCGGTCTTGCGGCTCGCCATTTCGGCGAATATCTCTCGAGCGAACCTGCGCATCTCATCGAGTCGCTCTGGGGAGATGAGATTGCCATTCTCGTCCTGGAGGAATTGGAATTTCCTAACGATTTTGCGTTCCTTATATGCGTCGTCGGATCCGGAATCTCCCGAATTGTTACCGAAGAAATCAAGCCACTGCCGCTTGTGCCAGAAGGTGACGTTGCCGCGCTTGCTGCGATCTCTAGGAGGATGGGATGAGCTGACGACCCACACGGAGCTGCTGGCGGCAAGCTCTGCGCTGAGAGCCCCCAGCTGCTCCCAGATGTCTTCCTGGAACAGCGTGAGTTGTTCGCTGGGTATTACGTGACATCTGTTAGCATCCAACGGCAATAATGGATGAAACATACGATATCTTGCAGAGCTTGTTGAACAGCGTGTCCTGTCGAGTGAAAATTCGCCATCTAGAGGAGCAAATTCACGCATATAACCACCTGATTAAAAGTAGAGAGGTAAAAGGACGTACTGAAGTGCCTCTATTTCCATTCTCCACCTCCAGCTGTCCGCATTTTCCTCGCCCCGCAGTTCAAACCTATTCGGAGGCCGCTCATAGTACATGTACGAGAACTGAGAATGGGTTCCGCGAGAAGATGAACGACCGTTCGCCTAGAGCAGCATATATGCGGATTAGATCAGCAGAGAGGCTGTATTGTTCTAGTGTTGCTTACGCACAGGTGCATCCTCTAAGTTCTTCCGCCATTCGACGATGAATGAATCCTTAGCAAGCTAGGACCCATAATCTTCGTGGTTCTGATGAAGGATAGACAGGTGAGTAATTAATGCTTTTACAAAGCGAGACCACCTACTGGTTCAGGTGTAGCGATCTCATCATATGGTGCGGATTCTTCAGGATATTGCTCGAGCTCCGCATCGTCTCCGTTGCTGTGCTCAATCTCGTACATCACCTGCTAATTTTTACGAGGTTCTTGAGGGAGTTTGCGACCGCCAGCTTCCTGAGGTACCAAGAAATTGTTAGAGTCTGCGTTATTCCTGCTAACCCAGGCTTTTGCTTCGTCTTTTTCTCTCCACTTCCCGTGGCGATACCAGGTCGAGGGTGTCAAGATGGTTGGTACCAAACACTTGTGTGTGCACGAGCAGATGTATGTCGGATCGGTGCGTCTAACTCTTCTCCGCGCCCGCCCAGAACCAGTCTCTTGACCGGACTCTCGTTTCCTGTCGGACATCGAGTATATGTGCAAGGCTGGACAATCGAGATGGCGGACGTGAAGGAGGCCCCGAAAAGAATTAGGCAAAACGATGTTGCATTCCTGCTACCAAAACTAGGACGTGTCGCGTCGTGTCAAAGAACCTTGATTCGTGCTGCGTCACTCCGATTGCTGTCGGCTTGGCGGCGGACCATCTTCCGATGTGCGTTTAGCCAGGCGGATTAGTTCAGAATAGTTCAGATAACTCTGGCCGGAAGGTCGTCGATCTGAACGGATAGGTTTTCGCTAGCACTAAACTTGAAGCTAGAGCGATGGTTTAAAGTGGAGCGCCACACGGCCGCTGCTTGCCTATCCGGGACTATTTGATGCCGGAGCGTCCCGATTCTGGGTAGCAGCAGGGCGCGGCTCCCTGCCTTTCAATCTGCCACCTTCAGGTTCATCATCGCAGAAGAGGTTCTTCGGTGGCAAACACCTGCGTGTGATATTTTCAGTTTTCTGAACAAACTGCAATGTCGCACGCGAGTGTTTGTGATGCAATCTCATGGCCGTCCACCCAGGTACCATCGTGCTCGTGTTGCCGCCGACTCCGACCTGTCGAGTAAGTACTATCTTTGACTCAACTCGAGGAGAAAGGGATGTTACAACAGGAAGGGGAGTGAGCAGCGGCTGCTTCCCACCGCTGCCGCCTGTCCGGATGCTCGTCAACGTCACGGCCTGCTCTTCGGGCTCTTTGATAGTCCTTCTGGCGCAACAACAGGATCTTCGTCGCGGTTTTCATCACTATTCTCTACCCGCCCTTTGGCTAACTGGGAGCTGCATTCTAGGTGCGCTTTCAGCAACCTGCCTTCTAGGCCTGGGCCCCACTTGCTGACATATCTTTAGAGCTGGCTGCAGACGCTGGTTACCCTAGCGAGACTTACCAATGGCCTCTTTATTCTTATATTGGCTGCACATAGCGATCAGCTTCTAGTCCTCACACTTCTTTGTACGCACTGCCGAGATTATCGCAGTAGGTCCTTGTCATTCTTCGTGCGATTCTAGCTGGTACACTCTCTGTTAGCCTAGGCTCTGCTTATGCCCATCTACTATTCTCACAGCTATCCACTCTAGTACCCATGATGGTTTGCAACAAACACGCCCTACACAACTCATGTCGTATGGCAGGTGTAATGCTTGATTTCTCAAGCTTCTTCCGCGACCGAGATTTCTTGCAGACTATCTGCATCATACTAGTCTGCACCCGACACATGCTACTTTCCCTCGCACGGGCCATTCTTACTATCAGCTATCCGCAGTCCCCCATTTTTCCCTTCCCCCACCCCCGATTTCAGCTTTCACTTTCGTATACTCTGATCGGTTTCGGGCATTATTGCTGCCGATCTTCGGACTAACATTTCCAAAGCGATCAACTGGGTAGGAAGAGGGATGCGTACCAAGAGTATATACTAGGCTAGGCCTAGGCCTACTTATTCTGTCTTCATGCGGAATCAAAAAATAGCAGTTAATTATAATCAAATCCCTTGGTAGCTTGTGTGGAATATGGCTGCGCAATAGCTCACCCAATCCTGCCACCATAGGATTCGGGGTCTGAATCCTAAGTAACTTAGGTCGGGTGTTCGCCTGGACCGCGCGACGCGCGGGGCACGCTAAAGCGCTCAAGAGCGCTCTCACGTGACGCTTCACACCTTGACCTGGATCTGCTATGTCTGAGCTCACACTTGACACGCTAATCGACGATGGCAACTACCTGGGCTCAGAAAGGGCTCGTGTCGAGAACAAGGTTCTTCTTGACGAACTAGAGCGCAAGAAGAAGGCTCGCAGTCTCGCTGTACCCACCGACGACAACAAGGTCAAGGCCAGGCTGCGTGAAATTGGAGAGCCTATCACGCTTTTCGGAGAGCGGGTGCGTGTGCTGACCTACAAGCTCTGCTTTGGTGCTCATACATTACTGAAATGTAGGCGGCGGACCGGCGAGACCGTCTCATTTATGTCCTTTCCCAAATCAATGCCGCTCGAGGTGAGGATGCCATGCAAGTTGACGAGGAGAGTAGCGAATCGGAGGGCGAAGAGGAGGTGTGTTAGCCATGACTACCATATCAGTTTTTGCTCACCATACCTCAGCAGGAAGAATTTTATTCGGAGGGCACACTAGAGCTTCTGGAGGCCCGAAGACGTATAGCGGAATACTCTCTGCCCAGGTTGGATTTCCACTGCCCATAGTCGGGTTGGACCCAGACAGGTGCTTACTGCCTTCCTTTTTGCTTCTGTGTTCCCCATATAGAGCTCAAAAACGCATCGCTCAGCAGCGAATAGACAGCAAGATACCGCTTGGGCGGATTATCGACATCCGGAAGAAAGTGTTCGCTGAGGTCAAGGTACGTTTCTGCCCCTCACGCGTGTGCGTTCTCACATTATGGGAGTCTAGAACTTCGCGGAGCTTGGATCACAAATTGGCGACGAACGACCGATCTCGCAAGTCAGGTTTTCCCCGAACAGCAGCATTCTTGCAACTGGTAGCTGGGCAGGGAACGTCAAGTTATGGGACGTCCCTTCTTGCCGACTCATACGCACGTTACGTGGTACGTCTTGGCCACCAGCGCGTTATCAAATTTGGCTTACCTCGCACCAGGGCACTCTGACCGCGTAGGTGGAGTAGCCTGGCATCCGAAAGCGACTCTTGGTCACAGCGAAGACGCCGTCAACATTGTCAGTGGCGCTGGTGATCTGACGCTGCAGCTGTGGTCTCTCAACAGGTGCGTCGCATCCAACTTTGTCTCGTTAGAACCTCTAGCAACGCGTGGTCTACAGCGAGACGCCATTGGCGACTTTGAAAGGTCACGAAGATCGTATCTGCCGTGTTGCCTTCCACTCATCGGGCGACTATGTTGCAAGTGCAAGCTTCGACACATCCTGGAGGCTTTGGGACGTGGCGACCGCGAAGGAACTCTTGTTGCAGGAAGGTCACTCAAAGGAAGTTTATTCAGTGGAGTTCCAGGAGGACGGTGCGCTTGTTGCATCTGGGTCAGTGACTTTTCTATCTCTATAAGATGAGTGCTCATTCCCGTTACAGAGGTTTGGATGCGATTGGCCGTGTATGGGATCTGCGGACAGGTAGAACGGCCATGGTCCTCGATGGTCATGTCCAAGCCATCTATGGCATCGACTTTTCGCCAAACGGGTAAGCATCCTCCGTCCACTCACAACAAATATGTCCTGAGTATTATTCTTAGCCACCAGATCGCGACAGGATCGGGAGACGACACAGTCCGCGTATGGGATATGCGCTCCCTGAAGGCGCTGTACACCATCCCAGCACACCTCTCGAACGTCGCCGATGTGCGCTTCTTCACTGCGCAAGAGGCATTCTCATACGTCAAGCCCGAGTCGTCGCCCGACGTCGAGATGAACGGTATCGAGGACCAGTCACACGACAAGAGCAAATCACAGGCGAATGGCGCAGACTCCACCGAAGAGGAGTGGCGGTACCGTTCGGGACTGTACCTTGCGAGCGCGGGCTACGACGGGTTTGTCAAGATCTGGAGCGCGGATGATTGGCAGCTGCTGCGCACGTTGCCGACGGATGGCGGGAAGGTCATGTCTGTTGACTTATCGAGCGACGCGAAACTTCTTGCGTCTGGGACGTACAACCGTAACTTCCAAATCTTTGCTCCGGAAGAACTCCCCGTGTAGTCTTTGTACATCTTGCCGCTATCTCTGCCCCAAAATGTATGCCTGTATTCAGCCGACGCGCGGCCAAGCAACGTCAGGCCACAGTCCATCGGTGGAATATTATGAATAAAGTGGATGAGAGATTTGAGAATGATACAATAACATGTGACCGAGAGCAACGACAGTTGACGGTTTCCGTATGTATATCCTGTATCAAATCACATTATACCATTCCGAACCTGAACGGAACGGTCAGTAAGTAAGATATCACACTAAAAGCACTGTGACAAACTTTCTGCATGAAGCCAGACACCCTTCCAATATCGATCACCTGCGACTCACTTTCCACTGCGATAACGAGATTTTCCAGCAGCTGATCGAAGTGGCGATGGTGAGCGATGGCTTTGAGCAGAAGGGCACAGAACTTACATCTTCGACCTTATCTAGGGGTACATTTGTGCACAACGCAACGATCTTCTTGCACAGGAACTCCCTCTCAGCACTGGCGCCCTGGAGCTTGTTCAGCCGTTGCTCGACGAGTTTTTCGATACGCGTGTGCCACATGCTCAGCCGTCTGAGACGGATCAGGCTGTGCATCGAGTCCGCCATCGGCACCGCGGGCTCAGAGTCGAGACTGAACGATAGATCGACGCTGCCGCCGATGCCTGCCATCGTCGAACCAAGGCCACGTAGGCGGAAGGCGAGACCTGCAATCGACCCGGCGTCGGAACCGTCGGGCTCTGTTCGCCCTGTCCAGTCAAACTTGTCTTCCTCCTCGAGCGCTTTTTCGAGGTTGCGTATCCGCTGGTTTACGAGGTCAAGCTCGGCGCATTGCGCCTGCACGACAGAGATCTGCTTCCGCTGCTCAGAGAGCTCGCGCGTTGCAGCCCGCAGGTGCGCTCCAGTCACATCGAGTGCATCTTGTTTGGTCTTGACCTCAGCGGCGAAGTCACTCTGGAGCTCCTGTATGATGGCTTGGATGTCTGGGCGTACCTCAGTACCAGAAGGATCTGTCATCCAATCGGAGCAACCAACCTGCTAAGACGTCTTGGCTCTTCTGCACCGGAATCGACGGACCGCCGCGGAGGGAAGACAGGATGTCTTCGGCACGAGGACCACCGCCAAGCTCCTACATTACAAGAAGTTATGGAGCTTGGAGATGAGCGAGGGAGGTTCGCGTACCTCGGTCTCAACACCGTAGTCTCCCGGACGAAGCCCCAGTCTGTTGGGTAATACGCGATTCGCACCTACATCGAGCAAGGTCCGGACTAGGCTACGGTTTCCGACCCTTGCAGCAATATTCAGCGCGGTATCGCCGTAATGATCCTGAAGGTCGACCAAGCTTTTGAAATCACCTCCCTGGTGCTGTGCAACCCAGAAGAGTATCTGGTCGAGGTAATAACGCGCAGCGTGGGTGCGACCCTTCACGCCAGCAGATGCTACAATGTGATGCAAAACGCTCTTTCGAGCCGTGTCTAATGTCCGTATGGACGTGTGGAGGGTAGTCACAAGAGTGTGAAATGTTTGGGTATCGTAATTCGCTGTCGCGAGGGTAGCGCGAACGAGGGCGGTTTCGCCGTTATAGTTGCCCCGGCGCACGTCAGCACCGTTATCAATGAGGGCTTGCACGGTCTGGTGACGTGCCATGCTGGCAGCGAGATGTAGTGCAGTGTGACCTTGGTCGTCAAGGACCAGGTCCACGTCCCAATTCCCCACAGCAGGATTGTCTGGAGGGATTTCGCGCAGTGCGTTCAAAACGGCTACGGGTTCGTCCCTCTGACATATATGCGCGATAGTCGCGACGCGTCTAGCGTCTCGCGCAGGCGCGGCAGGATCCATGCCGAGCGCGAGCGCAGGCTTAGTCGCGAGTCGGATCTCTGAAGAATCTTCGCTGGGTTGAAGTTGAGCTGCCTTGCTGTCAATGACAGACTGCGAGCTTCCTTCGGTGGCCAGCTCGTTCGCGCTCGGAGTGGGGGTTGTTAGTGGAAGGCGTACCTGCGACGAGATAGGTGAGCTTGGAGCGGTAGGTATAAGCTGCGACGTCGCGGGTTCTGTTCGGGCTCGTTTGTTGGGAGAGGGCCCATCGGCGCTGTCAAGTGGCGCTGTCGAAGGTGGCCGTGACCTGTCAGCCATTTGTATGTCCGGTGATGCTGCTAACGGAGGGGGGAAAGTCCTTATGCTGTTCACGCTCATGTCGCTCTCAGTGTCGGACCGAGTTCGCTTGAGAGGGGGCTGAGATGGAGGTGGTGTAGGCGATACGGCGGAAAGAGGGTTGAATGGCGAGCTCGTGTAAGGGCCCGGGTAGTACGGTGACGGCGAGCCATATCCTGAAGGTCTACTGGCAGTTAAGGTAGACGTTGATGGCGTAAAGAGACCTTGGGCGCGCCCTTGATTGAGGAGGCGTAACGCGGAACCAGGCATGATTGGCGGAGGAGCGAGACCAGCGGGAGAGAACCCTAGCCGTGCGCTAAGTATAAGATGTCCAGCAACGGTCAGAAAGCATACTGCACCTGTCATTGGCGGTAGTCCAGGTGGGAGTGCGCCAATCGCGTTGGTATTCGGTACGAAGTCAAACAACGGTGTGAGGAGGGAGGCGACACCAAACTGCACTGCGATGTCTCTGCCACGCTCAAGAGGAATCCTTAGGCAAAGTGTGAGAGAGGAGGTGCGTTATCGAGCAGCGGGGTACATACCATGTCCCTTGGTACTTGCCGTAACCCCCTTGGACTATCTCATGCTTCCCCGGGAGGATCTCTTTCTCGAGAATCTTTGTCCTACGACCCTTATCGACGCCGGCGACTTTTAGTATTTGCGTAGCGTTGACGTAAGAGTCTGCTCTTCTGCGCATAACCGCTATACCGCGGACCATACATTCATATACCTATACTGCTTTCAAGCCACCTTTCCCACCCGGAACGCGTCGAAAGTACACACCTGTACGGAAGAGTAGACGGCATTATAAATCTTGACGGGGGCTTGCTGGCCTGGCAGTCTTGTCGGTGCCTGCATGGCGGCGGCAGAGGCGACAGCGAGTATTCCGGGGTGAACGTTGGCAACGACGAGGACATAGGCTCACGCGACGGCAGGACGCGCTTGCTGAGTTCTAATTACTCCGCGTGAAGGCCTATATTACACGTGGTACGTGTTCTGTAAGTAAAGGCAAGTATTCTCAGTAAGAGCTCTACTTACCATGCTTCAAAATCTCTTAGCTGAAGTAAGGACACAGTAGTTATACTTACTGATCTCATTACATCCCGAGGCGCTTCACGTACACTTGGCGCTGGAATTATCTCTCGCGCGCTTCCCCCGCTCGCCGATGTCCACACGACGGCGACGCATCAGGTCATGTTCAATACTCCTAGGCTTGCACCAAATTACGGTTCAAATTCTGTAAACAACTTCGGGGTTGGCTCTATGGTCGATAATCCTTTGTCAAATTCGATATATGACTCGGACGGCCTCGATCCATGGAGCTCAGCACCGAGCCCGGCACCTCCACCGCTGCCATCCTCGTCGGCAACTGGTGGAGGCTCGAGTTTCACCTCCGTTATTGGCAAGTGGAGCCGCTCAGTTCAAAAATTCTCGTGTATTCACCCCCTCAACCAGGAGAAGCTGCCGTGCCGCCGATCTACCATGAAGCCTTCGCCACAGTTGACGCAGCCAGCATTGGTGAAACCTCTGTAAACGCACTTTCGCGCGTTCTTGAAACTTCTGCACTATCAGCTACTACTATTGATAAAGTGAGAGAGAGCTCTGTCGTTCAGTTTCAGAAGTTCATCATCTCTATGCAGATTGTCAGCCTTGTAAGCTCCAAACCTCGCGTATCCAAAGAAGAGTTCTTCGTGGCCTTGGCTCTCGTCGCAATTGCTCAAAGTGGAAGAGGTATGTCATATACCATGGAAGCCCAAATACGAGTGCTGCCTAAACATCGACTGATGATGCACTAGATCTGAGCATCGAAATGGTTGCCGCACTCGCACAAGAGAATGCGCTCCCTGCACCTCAGCTTAACTTGTCAGCGATTGCCCCTTCCATTTCTGGCTTTGCGAACTATCAAATACGCGCGCCGATGCCGGTAAGAGCGTACTCCGATGACCCGTGGAATGCATCCAAGCTTCCGAACGCACCTCCACCTACCGCCGCCAACGGAATCCTGTCTAATGGGATTCCTTCGAGTATCTCCGGAACGGGCTTACCAAGTAATTGGTGGAGGAGACAGGAAAACATAACGGTGAACATCCTCGGACAGCAGGGGTTCATTTTGAATCGTTATCTTGTGTACGAGGTCGCGACAGATGTACGTTATTTGTCTAATGCTATATATTTTGCGGCTGATGGAAATGTAGCGTGCACCGCCGGTACCTCGTCGATACTCAGAATTTGTCATATTGTGGGACTGTCTAGTTCGTCGATACCCTTTCAGACTCCTTCCGTCACTCCCCCCGAAGAGATTGGGACGTGAGTACTCATTATGCCTATTACATCCGTTATTTTTACTTAGCGCAGCTTAGCGGATGAAAGCTTTATCGAGCAGCGCAGGTAAGTAACCAGGTCACATTAGTCGAATGACGACCTTTATAACACTTGCTATAGGAGGGGCTTGGCTCGCTTCCTAAACTTCGTGATGTGAGTGCACTCGTCTTTGAAACAAACCAAAATGTTCATGTGTAATTAAGTAACCACCCCGTAATCAAAGAAGACGGACTGCTGGCTGTCTTTTTGACAGAGCCATCCTTCGAGTCGTGGCGAAAACATTCTACCATCTCATACGAGGAGGAATCTGTCAGCAAACGTGTAGACCGAGTCGAGGAGATGGCCATACCCAGTGATCTTGAGGACAAACTCGCGTGCGTTTCCAACCTGGAACAGGTACTACGATTAAAGCTAACAAGGGCGTAGTATTGTCCGCGGCAAGATCGGTATACTAATCGAACAATGGCAAAAGATCTGTATTCTCGCCGAGCGCATGATTAAGCGGCGCGAGGCAGCAGCGGTACGGGTCCCTCCCACTACTCCGCGGCGACCCTTCATACCAGCTCACTTCGGTTTGCCTTCGTTTTCTTCTTCTTCCGACGTCGCCGACAACGCCTCCATGGCCTCATCCGTGTTCTCTGGGCTAATGCATCCCGGGCGTGCATTGGATAATCCGTCACAGGCGGACACGGCGAGGTTGACCAACGCCCTCAAGGTGGTAGTTGAGGTTAACAGTAAGTGCTGGCGTGGGGATGAGTGTGAGCTATGTTCCGGTGTTCGCCAAGGCGTGGCGAGCGTCGCCGCTCACACTCAGCAGCACGGAGACGCTTTGGAGCACCGGGTGAGAAACAATCCACTCGCATTATGCAAGGTTTCCTTACTGACGTCGAACTTCAGGCGCGCACGTTGTTGTATTCGACGCTCGAAGCTCTTAAGGTGTTTCTTCTACCTTGCATTGGTCGACATCAAAAATGCTTATATCTTTATCAGGCCCAGAGAGATCTCTACATTGCGACCCGAGACCTCTTCATCCGCCATGATCGTTTGTCTGGCGATCAAGTCGAAAAGCTGAAAAAGCGCGTTGAGACCAACTCTTTGAAGTTGGAGGGTGTCAAGCAAGCCAGGAAGGATGGCTGGGAAGTCGAGGCCGACAAGCTTTCGGGCTTGATCGAGAAGGACCAGGCCGGTATCACTGCAGCACTCAATCGTAGAGTCTTCGTCCGAGCCTGGTGGGTCTCATATTCGACGACACAAAACATGACGCTGACCGCGCTTGATAGCATGTGGCATGAACTTCGCGTTGTGCTACACAACCGGGAGAACACACTTCTTACTGAAGCTGCGAAGACTCTTGCCCGAGAGGAACGCGACTTCTGCGAGGGCGTCACCGTCAACTGGGGTCGCTTGGTCGAGGCGCTGGAGCCGATGCCTTTTGAATGAATGTTGGGTGAGACGTGCGGAACGCCGAAGAAGAGTGGACACGGAATTTATACTTCATCGTATTAGGATACCATATCATTTATAACAGGCACGATCTCTTATGACATTTTTGGACGTACTCGAGAACTTTTCACGATAAAGCAGACTAATTCCTGAACATGATAGTCAGATTAAGAGAGGATACAGGTATGACAACGTGGTATACAGTTAACAGTACACTACATTTGCTTTCACTGGTTCCATCTTTGCGGAGAGCCCCACTGTCGATCGGATGAAGCACCTGGCTGGCCGCCCCTGCCTCGACCTGTGCCTCGACCTCCCCACCCCGAATCACGCTGTCGGTCGCCCTGTTGTCCTCTTCCTCTTCCTCTCCCACCGCTCCTGCCTCGGTGTCCACGTCCCCCGCCTCGGTCGAACGAATCGTACTGATGCCCGGCAGGCGGCGGCGGCGGCGGTGGCGGAACGCCAGAGCCGTATTGCTCGTACGAAGGTGGTATATAGGGCGCATGCGGCACAGCAGGCTGTTGGCCCGCCACGGGCGGGTACGCCGATGGGAAGGGTAGGAGGCCGACCCATTGCTGATGTGGTCCTGCAACTGGCGAGACCGCGGAGGGCATCGGCGGCGGCATTGCCATAAGCGCAGCCGGCTGAGGCTGTTCAGCTGGTACAGGTGCGATTGTTATCTGGCCGCTCTCAGACAGAGTACGCAACATCTCCTTAATTCGGTCGGGGCCTAGTGACACGATTTCTTTGAAACTAGTCGGTAAGTGTGGCGGAGCGGATGTGGATAGTATTGGACTAGCGGATGGCAACTGAGGCGTCAGAGGCTGGGATGACTGTAGCGGTACCTGGTGGTATTCATCTCCAGCGGCAGCCGGGGGAGGAATTATTGGGGTGGGCGTTGGGGGTGCTGGAGGAGTTGATACCGGCATATTGGCTGGAGGGGCAAGCTTACCCCTGGTGAGGACCCAGACGCCAATCATACAATTGTGTCTTCGAATTTTCGGTAGCTGCAGGTCGTCCAACAACTCGATGAATTCGGGTAGTGGTTCGCTAGCCGGGAGCGGGATAATATACAGTTCGCGGCCAGGATGGTGCTCCTTTGGCCTATGGCCCCAAGGAAATATGAGACCGTGGCGTCTGAGAGAAGTTCATGTCAGTGCCAAATCGAAGGAGATGTGTAGTGGTACGTACCCTTTATCAATGAGGTACTTCGACAGTAAGTTGAAGCTACTCGCGCTCGCCTCTGAATCTGGTGAGAACACCACAGCAATGAGCTCTCGTGATGAATTCAGTCTCGATTGAGTGAGGTATTGCGCGGACTTGTCAACCGGCACTCGTCCGTCAATGCGGAGGTGGTCGACTGGGAATAGTGTCTTCCACAATAATGAGTCAGTTTCCAGCTTTCGCCCGCCAGCTAGTCGAGCGTTGACATCCACTTCTTGCGGTATGGTGGAGTCTAATGGCATGCTTACCTGTACAAAATCCCGTTAGTATATTCTATCATTGACAGGATATTCATGGGCACGCACTTTGCCTTGCCAGACTGGAGTCTGCGCGTCGTGAGCAGCCTGAATATCTTCGGGAGTCTGCGGGAGTGCGTCAGGTGTAGCCGGTCCAGCCTCGGGCTCCTCGTCTGCCCCGTTGAGGAACATGTCAAAGTCTTGGTCGTTCGCCTCCTCTCCAATAATTTCCACGCCAAGCGGTGAAGCAGTCAACGGGTCCTGTGGCTGCTCGTCTTGCATTTTGAGGTCCTGGGAATCTGGAATCTCCGGGGCAATCTCCTCCTTGGGCGACCAAATTGCGTTGAGGTCGAAGGAAGGCCGAGAGGCGAGTTCGGGGTGAGAAGACCTCGATGCGAAGGGTGAGATGCCAGTGAGAGGTGTCACGGGTACCGATTCAGCAGAGGCTTTCGACTCGGTCGGGGTAGGAGCACTGTCGGAAGCCGGTAGCAAGTCAGGTGTGACGAGGGAGATAGAGACCTCCTGGCCAGGCTCTTCATCAATGTTAATGAGGTCCGCCAGGTTGAGCTCTTGCTCGACGGGCGTAGATGGCGCCAGCTCAAACGAGGTTTGTACAAGCAACGGATTCACGGGTGACCTGCCCATTGCGTCTGGATCGCTTGTATGCAATGCGTGCACTGGGACGGGTGGCGGGGCACCCCAGCCAGGAGTTATAGGCGTAACGGGAGAGTCTGGTGGAACAGATGCACGAGCAGCCTGTTTCTGAGCCTGAAGCCTAAGTCGTTCCTGTCGCTCTCGTTCAATCCGCTCCTCCTCCTCCTGCTCACGCTCCCGTTCACGATCGCGCTGAGCTGCACCAGAAACATCCTCAATGTCTTGGATGCCTTTGTGAGTCATCTTTGCTCTCGGCATGACGGTCTTCTTCAGAATCGAGTGTTCCAAAGCCTCCTGTTCGGCTTGTCTGATGGACTGCTTGGTCTCCTCGTCTGCCAAATCAGTAGAAGACATAGTAGATAGTTCCTTGGGACTGATATGTGACGCGGCTATCCGTTTGTGCAGAACAACTCGGTCAGATTTGCTCAAATTGAATGTAAGCATACGGAAACGCTCCCTGTGACCATGGGTCAGTATGACGGGTCAGGATGCACAAAGAGGTGAAACTTACTTATACTTGGCAGCAGCAGTGCGCTTGCCTGTCTTCGCGTCAGGTTCGGCATACAGTTCAAACATGCACTCCTCCAAATCTGTAGCGAAGCGGTTCGCCTTATCCTCAAGCACCACCTTCTCTTCCGGAGTCAACTCTTCGGGTTTCTTCTCGATAGAGACGCCCTCAGCTTCGGGGAGAACAGGATATCGCAAGAATATGTTGCGGAATAATTCATGCAACTTGGTCAGGCAGTACTTCCTTGCGGGATCTACTCCTGCATTGGAGGCCTCAGATTCCGAACGCTTTCGTTTAGGCTCTGGCTGGTGCGACGCTGTGGACTGTCTGCGCTTCAACAGTCCACTTGGCCCGGGTGATGCAGAGACGGTACGTTCTCGTGTGCTTGATGAGGCCACACTGGCCTGACGTGCATGCTTCGAGGCACTCTTGCGCTTGGTGTCGTCGTCCGACTCTGAATCTGTGTCGCTGTTGAGTGGACGTACTCGACGACGCTAGGAACATCCGCAGCACATCAACAGGGGTAAACACAATGGGCAGCTGACGAGACGTACTTTGAGCTTCGGCTTCATGCTTTCCGCCACATATTCATCCCCGCTGCTATCATCCGTTGACTCCTCCGCTTCTGGTTCTTTCTTTGGCGTGGGCTCAGGAGAAGGCTGTTTCTTCACAGGGGTAGGTGTTGTCGTAGGAGCGGCATTACGAGTTTCGAGAGCATCTGGCCCTTCCCAATCCACTGAAAATCGTCATGCGTCAGTATCAAGTTCCCAACGTCGAGGTTTCAAATAAAGTTATGGGTAGTATGCCTGTCCCGTGTAACCGCTAGTTTATTTCTCACGTCCGTAAGACGTGAGTTAATAAGCTGCGGCCAGTCTGACGAGCGCCATATACACAGAGCAACGACCAGAAGCCAAACCAGAACGTTCATACACCAACATGTTTCGGCAGCTCCAGAAGCGAGACGGAATGTCTTGGACGGCCGCAAACTCACTCTGGTCACTGCCAAACGATAATGACGACGACGATGACTAGTGCTCAGCTGGTCTACTATGGGGTGCACAAGAACACAGGAGGTATCGCACGTTGTTACTACATGATATTGCGTGAAATACATGACGGGAACGGGGAATGGCAGCCACAAACACCCTACAGTTTGAAGAAAAGAGGCGTGAAAAGACGAAGCTTGATACTCACTGACTGTTCGTAGGCCTGTCTTCTGATAACATGACGGACAGACGAATAGCTCTGGTTAGAAAAACGACAAGAATTGAGCATAGTCTCATGGCGCAGAGATAACGAAAACTCACGTATATCTTCGGCATCCCTCTCGTCCAGATCCACACATTTGAAATGATACCTAATCCTATGGTCAACATCCCCCGATAGCAGCCATATGGAGAGGCAGCTACATACAGTTCTTTGCACTCAGAGCATAGGATCATTGGCGATCCGTCATCTGGTTGCCCGCAGGAGCAGCACCCTTTGCGGGCCTTGCCTCCTGTCTTGGCTTTCGGCCTATGCTCTGCATTCACTCCATTAGGCCGTCCTGTATTTTCTTTTTCGGTGTTGTCATGTTGCACGGAGGAGCTCTGCCTTGGTCTGCGGAGCGTGCGGGTCGACATGGTCGTAAGAGACACACCAAGTGTGGGAAAAATCCCGTCCAGGCCGTGATGATCTGTGGCTCCACAAGCGCCCCTGAGAGGCAGGCGCTTGCCAAACGCGTCCTGGCGTCTACAGCAAGCTTGACCCAGAGCCTCAAGCTGACCGCACGCGTTTTCGTAGGCCTACATGAGCTTGCCCTCCGCCCTCTCACAACCTGCTGTCTGTTTATTCGAACGATAATATTCTTTAGGCTTATCATTCCCGTAAACGTCTCTCGCGATTGTCATGCCTACGCGACGGGAGCACGAGTCCGAAAGGCAGCCTTTGCTCAGGCAAAGAGCCGTGGATACAACTGAAGTCTATCCTGTCATTCAGATGATACGAAGTGTAAGCATGTCTCTTGTTTTTGATTTTGCACAAATTGACGAACGGTTTTGCTAGGATGCCATCGTGAGTCGTATCGACAGCTACTCTAAGGACAGACGCCTCTAACTATGATGCTGTTACATCTTTAGCATTTCATTGGTGCGCGAACTGGTTGTTGTCATAAGATAGTTTATTCAATGCGCCTTTAAGACACACCATTGACTGTGGAAGCGGTTGGTGACGTGCCTTCCTTAAACCGCTGCAAAGAGCGCTCAATAGACGGGTTTTACAGCTTACAGCACCTGACCTCACGTATACGCTCATAAGGCCCCTGGAAGAAAAGTACAATGGGATGCAACGGAGAGGCAACTTGGGCGTTGTCTTTTGCTTTCTGCTCAATCGCGCGTATTTCTTGCGCGACCACAACCTCACCACTGCATCACTGTCCCGTTCTAGAGGCGCACTTTGCGAAATCTTGGCTACTCGGACTCTGCGACATCACGCCACAAATATGCTAGAGCTTTCCCTAGCTCTTACAACAAGCTGGCCTGTGTACTCGGGTGCTGATCCTGGACTCATTGCTCGTGCGAGAGAAGAACGCGACGACGATCTCGAGGAACGGGTCGGCAATGCTATCGAAATTGCTATCATCAGTCAAGCTAAAATTTTCATCAAAAGCTCTGCGTGTCAAAAAGTCATTGACGGTATCTGGAGGTAATCATCTTCGCGTATGCCTTATCCGGTTTAGATACTAACGGCGGTATCATGTAGCGGGAAGATAGTGTACCAAGCTGACAGTAGTCGCTCCATTCTTTCTGATGTGCGTGCCTGACGTCTTGTATCTTACTGGAGCATTAACCTGTACTTCTCAGACATACAAACGAAATCCAATTCACTTCTATGATCCACACAAAGCACCTCTGCTGGATCATTACCGGTGCGCACATCGACTACATCCCACTTCTGCCGTCGTTCTGATGCGAAATTTGAAGCTTGAAGGTCCCAGCAGTTCGATCTGTCCTCGAGTACTCGAAGTAAGCATGTTCATCCGCAAGCATTTCTTCGCAGTCCTGACAATCTAAACAGTTTCTTGATCCTGTTCATCCTATTTATCTTCGCACTGGAATTCAATGAGCTAAACAAGCTAAATACGGCTGAGGCAGTGTTCATGATCTACGCTCTCGGTTTTACCCTGGAAAAGGTCGCAGCTATGCAAGAGCATGGCATCAAAGGTACCGGCACCCTCTGTCTCACATTGTCTAATTAGTCTGACGGTCGTAACTCGTAACTCGTAGTGTATTTCAAAGGCACATGGGTAGATTCATTCTGTCCCCGCATGGTAGTCTCACACTCAGACTGTGTTCCAGAACGGATTCGACCTCGCTTTCGTAACATTGTTCTGCACGTATGCTGTTTTTCGTCTCTACGGAATATACCATCATCGTATGTCTTCCTTCGACTCATATACGAACAAGGCATAAAAAATCTTTAGATCACTGGGCTCGCACCACTGGCATTGATTGTCTCGCTCTCATCGCTGTTCTCATGTTCCCTCGGTACGCCTTCCGAGTCTCGTGGGGGTTGCCGCAGGACGAGCTTATCGTATACATGCAGCCTCGCTTTCGTTACGCTGAAAAATAACCTCATGGTTCTCGCCTTGCGAGCGATGATAGTGCAGTTCGTCGTCCTCATGCTCATCGCTGCATTTTGTTTTGGAGGGTTCCTATACGCACTTTGGACGTACGTTTACAGTATTGTTACGTGACATCATTTATTCACATCACGCCTACAGTCTAAGTCGAAACCAGGCGGGGTACGTGACCGATGTTACGTGCTGCTGTCTTTTCTTACTCCTGATCAACTTGATGATCCAGCTATTCAGCCGGGTGCGTAGAGTGCATAGGCCATAACCAGACATATGTTGATGGCCGCACAGTCAGATATCATGGTGGATGCTCGATCTTTTCTTCGGCTTGGACGCGAGTGGGTTCGATAGAGCTTGTGAGTAGCAACTTTCTAGCACATTCAAGGGTTCGTTGACTTACCGAACTTACAGTTTCCTTCCATCCTGTCTTCGGGCCGTTCATGTTCATCACATTCACCTGCTTGAGCAACACCATGCTTACTACCGGTATGCGCGCTTTCGTATTTATTTGCCGACTCATTTATTGACATTCAATAAACCAGTCCTTGTATCCATATTATCACATACGTTCACGACCATCAACGACGATGCTGTCGCAGAGGTATGCATTGATTTCGCCCTTCGCTCTACATATACTCATATCCCGGAAGGCCATGTTCCGCAGAGCTGTGTCAACCATTGAAGGGTAGGTACGATGTCTGGCACTTCCGGAACTGTCGTTAACAGGTGGATAGTGTCAAAGCCGACTCGCTCTTCTCTTACCAGCCACCGATCAACCTTGTAGCGTTGTGCATGATGCTTCCTGCTAGCTACATCCTAAGCCCGCGATGGTTCCACAAGGTGAACGTTTTCATGATCAGGTACGTATACTTCCCCGCCCCCCGCCCGGACGTCTTGACAGACGTATGTTTCACAGGCTAACCAGCTTTCCCATACTGCTGCTCATTGCAGCATACGAGCGACAAGCTAAACACAGCGGATCTCTTACGTTCTACGAGACTGTGTCTGCCGCGGCCGAGAAAGTCTTCGACACGCTCCCGCGCCCCTTGAAGAGACTATGTAAGTTTCAATCGTCTAGTCTGGTTCTCACCGTAAACTTGCGACGTTGTCAGCGTTTTTCGAGGGTTTCACCGGTGCCGATGCAGACATCGATGCAGTAAGTCTCCAATTTTAACTCTCCCACCTTGCAAATACAAATTGTGCGTTTCGCAGATATTCGAGCTCGAGGAGCAGGTAGAGGAAGCGGACGAGAGCGCTCTCGACCTCGAAGACGATGCTATCCCTCCTATAGACGCCCGTGCACACCGGCGGCAATCCACGATCTCCCGAGGCCGCCCATCGTTCTCCGTGGCGAGCGTCCGCAGCCAAGTATCTGGACCGACCGGGAACGGCGCCTCGCCACCGACGTCGCCCAAGACGTCGCCCAAGAAGCCTGAGACGGCCTCGCCCGCCTCGGGGTCCGCGCCCCTCCCGCATCCGCGCGCCCTGTCGCTACTCTCGCGCGGCCTCGAGATCGCGACGAGCGCGCCGAGCCCGCTCGCGCAGATCTTCCAGCCGCTCAACGTCTCGGACGACGTCGGGCCCGCCGAGGGCGGCGGCGATGCCCCGGGCACCGCGGCTTCAGGCGCGAGCGCCGTGAGCTACGGCCCCGCGACGCGCCGCCGCGTGTCGAGTCTGCATCCGCAGCCTAGTGGCCGCCGCACGACGACGACCTCGACGGGCGACTCGTTCTTCCCCGCGGGCGGCCAGCCGTCTGCCGCGCAGTCACCGCGGCAGCAACAGGGCCAGCGGCGCTTCCCGGGCGTGTCGAGCCCGGTGTCGCGTGCCGGAGTCTCGGCCCTTGCAGCGCAGCCGCTGTCGGAGAGCCCCGACGACGCGGCGCGGGACGGCCCGACGGAGACCGCGGGGCAGATCCTCGACGAGGAGGGAGGCATGTCGGAGGCGGAGCGCAGGTTGGCGGCGATCGAGGACAGGCAGAAGCGCATAGAGGACCTGCTCGTGCAGCTCACCCAGAACCTCAATATTCCCCGCAGATGAACTTTGCTTCTTTAAAAGGGCCCGCAGAGGCATAGCTACGCGGCGACGTGTATTTGTGTATGAGAACAGTGGGGTTTTCTTACAGGGGTTATACACTAGGGTTACAACAGCGCGCGAGTACATAAACCGAGAAGGGTTAACACCGATACAGTTGGTGGTACAGACAATAGGGGATGCGTTTAATACATGTTGAAACGGTTGACCTCGACGTTCACTGGCGGCCGACGCGAGAGGTACCAGGTGAGGGAATAGCACATGACGGCGACGCCGTAGCACACGGGTGTGCGCCAGCGGAGAGCAGAGCGTCGTGCAGGGAGATACGCCTTGAGCACGGAGAAGTTCGACCGGAGCCAGGAGACGAGTGGCGCAAGCGAGTTCTGTGCCGGCTCGAGCGTGGGGGACGGAGTGCTCGAGGAGGCAGCGAGAGAGAACATGGCGGCATTTCTTTAGATAGAGAAGGAGCGGATTCGGTGGCGGAGACCAAGGGTTTAGAGGTGAAGATGGGCGAAGGAGTGACATCGACAGCGTATGGGATGTAGGATGCGGGTGCGGAGGGAGCCTCGGTAGCAGAGACCGAGGGTTCGCAAGTGGAAGTGGGCGAAGGAGCGACGATGACAACGTCTGGGATGGAGGATGCGGGTTCGGAGGGAGCCTCGGTGACGGCTTCGACCTCTGTAAACTGCTGCACTGCAGCTGAGGCGTCAGGTATCGCAGTCTGAGTTGGTTGTTCTACAGGAGCTGCCACATCCTCGACGAGTTCGGGAGTGGAGGGGATGATGGTCTCTACTGGTTGCTCAACGGGAGCAACTGCATCCTCGGCGGGTTCGGGGGCAGAGGGGACGACGGCCTCGACGGCCTCGAAGACCATGGGCTCGACAGCTGTGGCGGCTTCAGCTGCGCCCTCGGGAGACTCGGAGGCACAGGTCTGCTCCTCAGGGTGAGGCTCGGGATCGACAGCGGCATCGACGACGACCGGGGCGTCGGCTGGCTCGTTTAGCGGCATCGCCTCCACATTATCAGGGAGGACAACGGGTGCGAGCTCGGGAGAAGCAGAGGAGACGCTCTCGGTGTCGGCGGCATAGGCGTCGTCGAAGGGATCCTTGGGGTGTGTGTCGGTAGCGGCAGCTGCTTCTTGGGGTGCAGGGGCAGCGCCCTCTGGATGGACTGAAGTCAGCATCGTGTGATTACGCATGTCAAGGAATGCATACCTGAAACGATAACAGCTGGGGCGTCATTAACACCTGCGGGAGTCTCGCTGATTTCGGGGGGAGGCTCGGTAGCCTCTGGTGCGGGAATAGGTGTAGGCGCAGGTGCAGGTGCAGGTGCCTCCTCGTTGAGAAAGACAGGAGGGACAGGGTTGAACTCTTCTGCCTCATCCGCAGGAAGAGGGATGCTTGCCGGGTCAACGGCAGGAGTGTCATCGACAGCCGGGGTCTCAAGTACCACCGAAGTATCAGCTGCAGGTTGCTCCGGCTCGACATGAGGAGTCCTGGAGGAAAATATAGGTCAGACTAGATGAGAACATGAAAACAGCGCGACATACTTTGCGGGCTTGGACTCGGGCACTTGTTTGTCGTTATCTGAATCGCTGGCGCTCGAGTCGGAGGGAGCGCTTGAATGGAAGGAGCTCGCGTCGTCGATTGCCGCGGCGGCGAGCTTACTGACCGCCTTGTGCTTGAGAGCGCTGCCCGTTGAGCTCGACACACTATCACGGCGAGGGACCTTCACGGGAAGCGGCTCGACGGTGAGGTCAATAATATGCTGTTCAGGCGAGGACATTGAGCCGGGCGCCTGCGCCTCGGTTACGGCTGTGCTTTGAGAAAGGCCCCGCTCATGCTTGTGTGTGCGGTGTCCGAAGCTTGAGACACGGTGAAGGAACTTGCGGACGCGCTCGCGCTTTGAGGGGGAATGCTTGAGCGACGCGGACTCGGCCGAATCGGCGGTAGAGGGAATCAGGTGTTTGGGCATGTTGCTGGTGGTTGAATAATAACTTAGGTCTTGGATGGCTGTTGTTGGGCGGGCTCTGCGAAGTGGGTCGAACGGAGATGGTCCGAAAGTGGAGGGTCTTATAGGCCTCCGGTTGAGAGATATGTCAATTATCGACTCTCCCTGCATGTGTCTACGGCCTGTTCAAGGCGCCGATCATGCATGGTCGGCTGTGCACGGTGACGACCCAGACACGCCGCTGCCGCACGGCGGGGCAAAGTACCGTGACACATCGTGAACCTGGACGGAATGATAACATCTGACCCTTCTTTCAATTACAGTTTAGCACTTTTCATTTCGGAAGATTCTTCCCCTCAGGGCCCCTCACGGGCCCATTCGGAGGATTCCGACTCTTCCAGCCTCCTTCGAGATCGTGCGCTGCTATTTCCGTTGAAATTTAACGTACTACCTCTCGGGAGTTTCGGAAGCACAATCTGTGGCCATGAAGTCAGCGCTGCTGTGTCTCGACACACCAGGTATTCCGTACCTCTGGTCGCTGCGAAAACATCGTGAGAGTCGGATGGAATCAGGCGCCGGGGCTATCACTTCGCCGAGGGTCAATACGACGTTACGACACAAGAATGATCCACTCCCCTAGATTGAGTGACATTAGGCTTGCTACACAAGACAGATGTTCTGCAGATCGGTCCGAGACTCAGTACACGGCAAAAGAGGCTATTATATCGAGATAGAGCATGTCACGGAACGCATCATGTGAGTACGATAATATGGATGCTATGCAAGTATTACCACAGCCTGGAAATATTACCAAGGGTATACATCGAATAAAGACGTTTTTGATAGCGGTTCTGGGGCTCACTAAAAGATCCCCGGAATGAACTTCGCAGGAACGGCTTGGCAATACCGCTCCCAATCCTTGCTATACTTCAACGCACAGCTGTCACGGAGCAAGTCAGCACATACCGGCATCAGGAACAAATGGGTGGCGTACCGCTCAAAGTCACGGCCGACACGGTGAACAAGGACAGCGATGAAGAAGACGGAGTAGAAGTACGGGATAGGTGAGCAGGTGCCCTGGCAGAGACCCCAGGTCAAGCTCATGATCCAGTCCGCGACGTAGTTCGGCTTGCGCGAGTAAGCCCACCAGCCGTCGATGAGCAGACGGTTACCATGAGCAGTCTGGATGAACTTCGGGTTATGAAGCGTGCCCCACGGCAGCTGAGGGAATGTATTGCGGTACTCGAAAATGCCCTGAGTCTGCATCTTGAAGCGACTCTTTTGCGACATGGAAGTGTCGAAGCTGATAAGCATGTCAGTGATGAACAGATAGATATCAGGGTGACTCTGGCACTTACATGTAGTATGCGGTAAGAAGGGTGGTAAACAGAATGACATAGGTCACAGTGGAGAAGCGGTAATTCTCAGGATCATGAGTAGCCATATACACCACAGAGTAGATGTACGACTAGTGGGCAGAGTTAGATCGATCATGCGCAGTCGCTCAGAAAGGCCACTTACGAAGGGCACGCCAGCGAAGTTCCAGAAAATGACAAGGAAACCCCACTTCTCGTGGAACATATCCCAAGTCTGAGGAATACACTCTTCACCCTTGATGCAAGCGTTGAGATATAGCCAGGTAGCCAGGCACATGAACGCCATGTTCTACAATGAAATTAGATGACGCCGCCAGGATGGAGAGGTCCAGACCCACAGGAGTGACGTAGCCGTATGTCTCGTACTGCTTGCAAGCACCGGAAACCGACATGAAAAAAACGAGCACCCAAGGGATGCGGACTTCGAGCCACATCTTGAGGTCGATAGGACCAATACGCGGGTTGAGGCATGCTCCCATGAACACGTCATAGATGAAGCTGCCTGACATGCGAATCTGGTTGCCAGTCGCGACAGTTAGGAAGTACATGCCAAAGGAAACTCCAAAGCCGACTATCATCGCTACGGTCATGAGGTGTCCGAAGTTGTCGATGATGGCCGTCAGGCGGAAGATACCAGTATAGTGTAGGACGGCAGCAGTAGCCCAGGTAATGTAGACGCAACCCAGAGCGTTGCACTTGTACATCAGGGTCTTGTAGTTCAATGACGGGACAGGAAGGCCTTCCTGCATGTAACCGGGGACCCACCAGGCGAGGAAGAGTTGGAAAAGGATAAGACCGCCGTAGACTTTCCAGGCATACAAGTTGGGACTTGCATCCTAAGGAGCTTTAGTAGATATACAGATAGTTGAATCTGAGAGGCTTACGACACGGATATGCTCCCACATACGACCAAAGAACGGTCCAATGTCATTGACGGAGTGCGGGAAGACGAGGTGGCCATCGTAAAAGACAAGACAGATCCACAGGTAGTACATGAGGATGGGGAACCCGGTCATAATAGACACGACGCCCCATGGCCCGCCAAACTCATACCTGAAAACGCGTCGAGGTTAGCTCTGCCGCGCGTGAGGTGTCAGCGTGAGACTCACTCGGTGTGCGAGTCGAGGAGCTTGTCGGTCTCCTTGCCCTGCTCAGAGGGAGTGTGGCGAATGCCGTTCACAGGACGCTGCCTAAGGCTGCCGGTGTCGATGGCGGTGGACATGCTGGCCGCTGGTCGAGAGCGAACCGGGTCGCGACCAACATCGTACTATATCTCAGAATTATCTGGCGCTTCGAGTCGCGTCTTAGACGCTTTCGGTTATTCCCGTCTGAGTTTAAATATTTACTCCAGTATTTTAAGCTCCGCTTTAGACTAATCTTGGTCACGCAGACGCCGGCAGTCAGGCCCTCTCCGCCGACCACTACCCTTGATCTCTTCGCTCTGCTCGACCCCTGAAACGACCACTGGACGTCTTTGGCGTGTAATAGACTCCTAGAAAAATTGCATACTTTGTATCATGGCTTCCTCAGTGTTCTACAAGTTCAAGTCGCAGAGGGACGAGTCTCGCGTGAACTTTGACGGAACGGGTATCTCTGTATTCGACCTCAAAAAAGAGATCATCCTGGCCAATAATTTGGGTAAGGCGAATGACTTTGACCTTGTCATCTTGGACCCCTCGTCGAATGAAGGTGCGCCTGTTGGCCGCTGCGTCTGTGTGTCCGTCTCATTGGGCTGCAGAGTACAAGGATGACACACACGTCATCCCCCGTTCCTCGTCAGTCGTCGTGAAGCGTGTCTTTGCGAAGCCCGGGAAGGGCAAAGCGGCGATGTACATCGCCGGTGCAACAGGTTCTTCCACAGCGACCTCCGAATCGTCTAAAGGTGCCCAAGGCGCTGGCGGCTCGCACTCTTGGCATAGAGGGAACATTTCGAAGCGGTTCGATGGCAAGGAAGAACCGCCGAGCAGTGCCTCTAAGACAACTGCGCCTGCACCGGTGAGTGCGGAGTCGAGCTGGCGCGCATACGTGACGGGACTCAGCGGATCGCCCCAGCCCATCAAACCCAGCACGATTACCAAGGACGACGAGGCCGCAGCCATGGCCGCCATGTTCCAAGCCCAGACAGCGAATTGGGAGGAAACTCAGGAAAAGATGTCTCAGTTGGTATCGCGCTCAGCGATTCTTGTCCTGTGTAGCATATATGTCCTAATGAACACTGTTTTTCTTGTCTATTTTCCCTGCTGTTACAGAGCCCAGCGCATATATTCGAACCCACGAGGCGGAGGACCTGGCCGCGGCGGAAAGCCGTTCCAACACCATCACATCGATCGCCCCCTCCCACCGAGTTACGTCTGCTACCGGTGTGGACAGAAAGGTCTGTAACTCTTTTACGTTACGCCTAGCCGGAAAGATCTCATGCTATCTGCAAGGTCACTGGATTCAAGACTGTCCGACGAACAATGACCGCGATTATGACAACCGGCCGCGCATTAAGCGGACGACAGGTATCCCTAGGAGTTTCTTGAAAGCTGTCGAGAACCCGGTGACTGGTCACATCGGACATGGCGTCATGGTCACTCCCGAAGGTGGTTATGTCGTCGCGCAGCCAGACGTGTGAGTCCACAGGCGCCCCATGCTGGACTGCTGGACTGGTTTACAACTCCTATTATAGCGCCTCATGGCAAAAGCAAGTCCAAAAGCCCAAGGGTCTTACGGAGGCAGAAGTCCGGGAACGCACCCCATCGAACCCGTCATTAATTTGCCCTATTGACAACAAGCTATTCAAGGATGCGGTGAAGACCCCGTGCTGCGGAACTATCTACTGTGAAGAATGCATCCAGACCCACCTGCTGGAGCGCGACTTTATATGCCCCAACTGCGGGACAAAGATCGCATCACTGGATAAGCTCATCACCGACAAGCCGACGCGCGCGAGGGTCTTTGATTATGTTGACAAGGAGATTGAGAAGAGCAGGAACGAGAGCCAGATCGAGATGACAACACGCAGCTCAACGCCCGCTGCTGGCGGCGACAGGGTATGTCCTTGACCTTGGCGTCTGGCTTCCAGCTCTGATATCGCTTCAAGCCTGCGGAAGGCTCTGGCGAGCAACAGCACCAGGATCAAGAATATTATGGCGAGCAGCAGCCTGGCGGTGACTTTGATGTCTCACAGATGGTTGCCGCCAGCATCCCGCAGCTGCAGGCGCAGATCCAACAACTGAACATGATGCTCAACAACCCGACGCTCCCGCCCCAGGTCCGGCAACAAACCGAGATGAAGTACCAGCAGCTGCAAATGGAGCTGCAGCAAGCGCAGATCGCGAGCGCGCTCATCCAGGCGAGCTCCGCCGTCGCGGCTGCGAACGCGATGCCCATGCAACAGATGCCCCAGCAGTACATGCAGCAACAGCAGCAACAATGGTCTACGAACCCGTTCTCAAACCAGCAGCCTGCCGGGCAGGATTCGGCATACCAGCGTCTCCCGCTGAACAACAGGCGGAGGAACCTCAAGCGCGAGAGGCCTTCGGATTTCTTGGAGGTCGCTGGTGAGAGCGAGGCGAAGGTACCGCGGTATTGGGAGTAGATGGCTGCCGTTGAACGCGTTTAGCGGGATTCGTTGTGCTTGGTTTTTCTTCGCATGTGTTACACATTGTATATCCGATCCCTTAATATATGCTTTTTTCCCTCCTGAACGCTCTGACGTGGGAATGACAGGAGGTTGAGCTGCGCTGTCTACCGCCGCCCTTCGCATTTCGCGACGTGATTAATTATGGGCGCTTTGTACCTTGCTCTTTCACCCGCTGCAGCGATACCCACCATATAACACAGAAACATTTCTTGCCTCTGCATACACCGAAGCGAAGACACGGGACGTCGCTCTTTCTTACTACCGCTTGAAATTCCCCACGCTTGGAAGATATGGACAGCTTCGACGACTTGCTTGCCCCAACACGCGATGCGCTCGAGAGGAATCCGTTCGCAGACACATTTAGACGGCCAAGCTCACCTGACCCATGGACAAGCTATCAAGCACCAGCCTCTTCGAATGTCCCAACCGACGATGGTGATCCTTTCGGCGCCGAGCTTCGCGGTAGCACGCCAACCCTTGACGAGCCTGGCTTCGCCGGTACCACGGCCGCAAGCTCTGACGCAGGTTTCGTAGCATATAGCGGGGCAGAGGACCCCCTAGAGTCATCCAAGACTCTGCAAGGCGAAGAGGGCGAGCCCGCTCACGCACACGAGCGAGAACCGCCGACGCCCACCGAGCAGGCATCACTCGCCTCGCCCAAGTCGCCGGGCTTTAGGGAGAGTGTGTCTACCACGATAAACGATATCCTGACATCTGCGCCGCCGTATGCAGAGGAGAAGCAGCCTACACCACCGCGTGCGCCGTCACCACCGCTTCTTGTCAACGAGGACCCGCCATTGACACCTGCCTCGCCCCCACCGACGAGCCCCACGGACTCCGCCCCGCTGTCCTCTGCATTCATCATCGGTCATGCGCCTTCAAGCTCGGTAGCGTCCACTATGTCACCGCTCCTGGCTGCACCCAGCAGACCCTTCCATTCGCCTCTAGACCAGCCGCACTCGCTCGAGCGGTCGTTCTCGGGGCTCGCTCTCGGCGGCGAGAGTGTGAACGGTTGGCAAAGCATGGCTCAAGGGAGCCAGACCATGTTTGTAGCGAGCACTAACAGGCCGATTGTGCCGAACGATGACGATGACGACGACGACGACGACGACGACGACAAGCCGATACTGCAGGCGAGGATGAACTCATTGGAGCGTGCACAACGAACTGGATCGCCTGCAATTCCTGTGTGTGGCCATTCTTGTATACGCGCTTTTATGTGTCTTATTGAGTGCTGCAGCCGTCACCTCCACCGCTGAAGAGGAACGACGCGGGGATTGCACCTGTGTTCACAATAAGTGTAGATGATCCACAGCGTGTCGGAGATCCTATCCGTGGGTATACTATGTACACTGTACATACCAAGGTAACTCTCAGTATCGACTCCTTATGTGTCAAGCTCATAATGCCTGCAGACCAACTCGCCCATGTTTACACGATCGGCCTTCTCAGTACTACGCCGGTACTCAGACTTCCTTTGGCTTTATGAGACCCTCTCGAATAACAATCCAGGCGTGATGGTTCCGCCAGTACCAGAGAAGAGCCCCTTCAATCGCTTCGATGCACAGTTCGTGCAGCAGCGGCGCCTTGCACTCGAGAAGTGCGTGACCAAGATTTCAAACCACCCGGTGCTGCAGAAGGATTCAGACTTGAAGCTCTTCCTAGAGAGTGATACCTTCTCACTGGACGTGAGTCTCTTAACATGTTCTAGCACAGAGCGAACACTCACTACACTGCATGCAGATCAAGCACCGCAAAGCCGAGATCGCGCATGAGAAGGGCGGCGTGCTCGCGTCGTTAGGACAAAGCATCGCAGGACCCCGTTTCCATGAGACCGACGAGTGGTTCGACAAGCAGAAGGGATACCTGGACAGCCTCGAGGTGCAGCTTCGAGGATTGGTCAAGTCCTTAGACCTAGTGGCAAAACAGCGCACAGAGCTGGCTCTCGCCGCGAGCGAGTTCGCACAGACTATCCATGACTTGGCCTCTTCGGACGTCGGGCTCGGTCAGCAGCTAGCAAAAGCACTCGCGGGGCTCGCAGTTGTGGAACGCAAAGCACAAGAGTTGCAGGAGAAGCAATCGGATGAAGACGCGTTGACGGTAATGGCTACTGGTAAGTTCACTATCAAGACATACTGAAACGCAGCTTAAGGCTATGATCCACTTAGCGGATGAGTACGCACGGCTAATAAATTCTGTTAGAGTAAGTGCCTCTGTGCGATCATTCGGCAGGCTCTGACTGTGAGTTCTTACAGCTGGCATTCAGCTCGCGCGTTCGCATGTACTATGCGTGGCAAACCGCAGACAAGCACGTCAAAGGCGTGAAGCAGCAACATGAGACAAATCGTGTCCAGGGCAGGCTGACCCCAGAGCAGCTCAGCCGTTCGTTGGCTCTCGTTGCTGAAGTGAGTTCCCAGCAAATCATCTTATCCTCACGGTCGGTTGTTGATGTTTGTCTCTCAGGCAGAGCGTCGTGCGCTCGATGCCAAGCAGGAGTTTGACCAGGTTTCGCGTCTGGTAAAATCCGAGATGGCGCGCTTTGAGCAAGAGCGAATCGAAGATTTTAAGAACTCGCTTGAAGCGTTCCTCAGCGGTATGATCTCGAAGCAGAAAGAGGTACGCCAGTTCATGTCCGGTTACATTGCAGGACTAAATGACACGTCTAGCTGATTGCTGCATGGGAGACATACCAGCAGACCTTGCTGAAAAAATCTGCTCCTCAGACTCAGAGATCAGTTTCGGTGGAGGGCTGAGCATGCTAGGTATCCATGAGCTTATACTGTGGTGGACATGGTCTTTCTCCTGGCACAACCTTAGTACGGAATTGCCCATAAAGAAATTGTTACGGAACTACTGTGTCGCGCGATCCATGACGGACGTCACGGCTGGTCACCGGTTCATGCACTCAACATCGGATGTCCGGATATCATCATAATTTGTTGCACTACTCTGCGAAACGACTAGATACATATGGGAGATGTCCCGTTTCTTCAAAGCGTCACCCTCGCTAAAAGAGAAGAGGTAGACGTTCTGCGAAGCGGCTCGAAGAATTTCTTCCACTCGTTTTTGCCGCGTAGTTTAACTCCCCAGCAGTAGAGAAGACTGTGCGTGGGAAGTAGATATTCACGGCGGTACCACAAGCTGAAAAGTCTGCCAAGATGTCTGCGAAGGGTCGGGCGATTTCTCGATAGCTGAAGAAGATTGTACTCTGCCCGATGCCGAGGAGGTCAAGCAGTTAAAAGCGTTGAACGTGGAAAAAAAAGAGTCGCGCGGGCTCTGATAAGTGCAGTTGATTAAATAAGCAGAAAGACCGCACGCTCGCAATAATTAGTTGTTTAGCGCCCCTCCCTCGCTTCGAGCACGCCCACGCCGGCGTCGAGCCTCACGCGGGCTTCACACCCAGTTACACCTCTGACACTCTCTCGCAGTTTAGCTGCGAGGGCCGAACAGTGCGAGGGCCGAACAGAATGTCTGTGAGACGGATAGGAGGCAAGCACGCCCTTCCACCAAATCCGACATGGGTCGAGATCCCCCGGTCGGACGGCGATTCGAGCTTATGGCCCAAGAACACGGAGAAGAAAGTCGTAAGCGGCGAGGTCAACTTCATGCATCCTGTCACCCTTGATGAGAGCCTGTCTGTCCACTGGCGCAAAGAGTTGGGTCCGCGCGTTGCGGCGGCGCTGGGCCTGCCCTGTGAGTACTGCCAACGCCCTATGTGTTATGCTGCCTATTGAGGGACACTGAGTGTAGCAGGACCGACATATGTGTTGAAAGAATGGCCAGCGGAGTATCGCATGTTTGATCATCATAAGGGCCCGGAGAAGAACCCCAGACACGACGCATACTTGCACGGTACGAACTACCCTGCTCGCTCGCCTGTACACATATCGCTGAACGTGATTAAAACCGTCAGGCTCTAAAAACGTCGGTAGATTTAGGTCTGTAAACGAATTCGTGCCTCATGCTGAGTGGCTTTGCCGCGATCCTACGATGGACCGCGCGAACTGCGTATGCAAATACTGCACGAAGAGGCCTCAGAAGGAGATCTCGTACGGTCTGGGACTAAGCGTCCATCGTGGCTCTGCATCAGCAGCATCTCAGCCCACGCAGCGTCCTCGCAGAGCCCCGCCGCCTAAGCCTCCACATACTAGTGTTCGAAAGCTGTCAAAACCATACGAAAAGCCGCTGCCAGGACCGAAGCAGGCTCTCTCGAACGAGAAGGACAACGATATTAGGGATTGCCTAACAAAACGCGAGATCCAGGGCATACGTTATTGCCGCGATATGGAGCTCGTATGGTGTGCGTTGACCACCGCTATCCGTTGCTCCGACAACGAAGATGAGAACATCGAGTACTGGCCAGGAGTCATTGAGGACTTTCGAACGAAAGCCGAGGCCATTCCTCTCGAGTCGCCCATTCAGGACGTTCCTGACACGGTGCAACGGGCCCCAGATGACGCTCCCAGGCCAAAAATATCCTGGAAGCCTCAGCAGAGACGAAGGTACCGAATACGGCTACTTGCAACAGAGCACGTTCACACGCTGTCCGACGACGACGTACTCCCCTATCTCGCATACGCTCCTCCCGATCCACAGGTCTCGAAGATACAGCAGCTACTTCCAGAGGCACTGGTGACGCCTGCAGCAGAGGAGCTCGCGAATATCCCGGAGAAGATGTCGCAGTTCGACCCTGTTGCAGCTGACACGCAGCCCGGCTACTCTTCAGGGTACTCTCGGTGGAAGGAGGCGATTGTGCCCTACTCTCTGGCTCTTCAAATGGCTTCGTACATGTCGACTTTCTGGACGCCAACCGACGAGTGGGATTGCAAATTCACCATCAACGTTCCCGCCCACTCTCAGTTTCCTTCAGATTACGTCCCATCCATTAACGATATTATGAACGGTCATGCCAATGGAACCCTCGATACTGTCCCGAAGGTCGTTACGCAGCTGAGATACCAGGGCTTGTGGTGGGGTGCGGAACGTATCTGGACTGAAGAGCTCGTCCGACTCAAGCTCTCGCGGCGTCAGTTCGTTCCGCAGGGCTCGGACGTGGTTTATCCTCCGGCAAGCCCTTCGAAAGGCACTGTCGAGTGGAACAAGGAACAAGGCTTTCAAGTCGACAGCGAGCTGCATGGCTCGGCCGATAAGGGTCTGTTCATGAAGATCGACGGTTTGTTTGTCGTGGAGGTCGACAATAAGGACGGGTCGGCGCAGAAGGTAAAGGAGTGCAGAGCAAGCGGGATGATATACGAGCTAGTGGACCACGATTGGGAGCCACCGAACAAGGGCAAGGAGCGCGCGACCGATCAAAGTGTGCCTACATCCGAGCCGCAATCGCAAGCCACGCCAAACGTAGCATCTCCCGGAAGTGTCTCTGCGCCATCGACGCCTATTACGAAGCCCCGCCCTATTCTCACCGCGACATATCCTCTCCCCGACCCGCCCATGGGGTACAAATTCAATCCCATCCTCCCTCCAGGACATGAGGTCGTCCTCTCTCTTTCGCTCATTAGCGGACGTTACTATCCACATCTATTCACTCATCCGCGAATGCTGTTGATGCTGCAACGCGCGGCGGGAGTTTCCGTCGAAGATGGCGGACTCTACAAGAGTAGGCACATCTGGGCTATGAATGGCATGCTTCCCGGGATGCACCAGTCTATGGACCCCGAGTATTGGAAGGCCACTCGGGGTGACATGGTCGCTGAAGCCGATAGAGCAGCGCGAGTGCAATTTAAGCTGACCCGAGAGCAGGACCATGTTATGCAGGACGCTTTCGTCCCTGAATCCTCTCAGGCCATTTCTGTGGCTGGTTCGTCCATCTCCGCGCAAATGTAGGCAGCTGTTTTGCGTTGTATCTTCGCACTGTTCTTGTTCTATCGCTTGTCTAGTTCACGGAAGAAATGCTAATTTTTGGATTTTATGCGACAAGTCCCAGATAAGTCCCGGGTAACTCACGATAAGCGTAGTATAGCGAGGACATCCGCTTACTATTGTTCTCAAAACTGTCCTCGTCGTTATCAACATCGTCCGCAGGCTTTCCAACAATATCAGCCGTCTCCTTGGCGGAGGGTCCGTCGTACTTGACTCTTGTTGCCGATACCCCAATTTTCGATTGCAGCACTGATATCTGGCCCGACGGATCCTCCGACACATTACCTCTTTGACCCTTTTGTCTTAGCCTACACATCGTCGTCTTGTCGTTCGCTGTTGTCTAGTCTGTTTACTCTCGTTCTCTATTTAAGATGACCTCACCCATAAGTGCGAGTTCGTCTTCAACTAGCCTGTCTTTGCCGTCTCTCTCCCACCGGAACCGCGTACTCCCCGCCTTACCATCTCCTTCGCCGTCCGCGTCTAGCTCCAGCTCCGGCTCTGCCTCTCGTGTTTCATTCGCCACCGCCGATGACGGTGCGCGCACTTGCTTCGCCTACATGCAGATCAGTGCTAACGCCAGGCCACAGAGAACGTCACTATCACCACGAATCGTCTATCCCGTCTCTCGCTGAAGGGTAAGCAGAAGAGTCAAGAGTAAGCCTCGCTAGCGAGCCTGCCCACCATGCATCGTTAAAGTTCGCCTTTTAGGGACCTCCGCTTACTGGCTGTATCGACACATGTCACGGAATTGACGTACAGCATCTCGGATATTGAGGCGAGGATATTTGGTCAGTTGCCTCGTTGCAGCTCGCTGTCCGGGAGATGTCATTCTGACCCCGCGCCATCATTCTAGAAATACAGGAGCTGCGACACAAATCACAGTCTGGCGACGCGTCTTCGACCTCGCGCGTCATCGACCAGTCTCTCGCCCAACTTGACGAGAGGCTACAGTTCGTTCAGGATGGTGTCGCCGCTGTTGCGGAAGCGATAGGCCCAGCAGTGGAGTCGCATAATAATTCAGATTCAGACGGCGCATCGGGGGAGGAAGAAATGCTACTTCGAAAGCATGCCACGATGCTTTCAGAGTGGGAAGCGGTGCAGAAGGAGAGCCAGATACTACGCGAGGAGTTGAGGGAAGACAAGTGGCTGACTGTATTCAGGACGGTAACGGAGCAGGCAGATGGCATGATGACGAGCTTGGAGAAGGCAGTCAACCGATGTCAGGTGCGCACGACGATCCGCTCTCTTCTGCTTGTCTTGGCTGAATTTGTGAGTTAGGATTTCATTGCCGGGGTGCGCAGATATGGGCAGGAAGATGGTCTATCCCGATCGTCTTCCTCGGTGGCTTCACTCAGCTCAGACTCGTCTCCAAGTTTCGAACAGTTCAACACGCTGCTGGAATCGTATGAGGCGAAGAAGAAGTGCGTTTCCTGGGAGCTTGAGCTGTTCGGCTCTCTAACATGCTTACAGGCATTACATGCCGGCAACCACAAAAGTTCTTTCTATCATCGACAAGGGGGTGCAGGAGCGCGTAACGAAGAACGGCGAATGTCTTCGACGTCACGCAGAGTGCACACAGAGGTGGCGGCACCTCAAGGAGAGAATTACTCGGACTGACAAGAACATGGAGTCTGTTCGCATGATCTTCTTATCAGAAGGCATTTCGCCAAGCGAGGAGGCAACTTCCAACACCTCCGGGACGACTAGTCAGACGAACGGTGGTCACCTCACCGCTACACCGCCTAACGGTTCACGGTCGGGGAAGTCGAGAGGAAGTTCCACCATCTCGCGTGCCACTTCTCCGTTTCGGAAGCTGGCGCGGAAAATTGCTAAAGGTGCAAAGTCTCCTGTTCCGTCAGTCCCTGCAACTCCTGCTGTACCCAGGCTAGACCCCATTATGCTGCAAGCACCCTCCTCTGAACCCACACGGGCTCTACGACACAGGTCATCGCTATTTAATCTCATGAGTAGGGAGTCCTCTTTAACTCCAGACCGGCCAAGCCACAAGCACAGTCAAAGCCTCACTCCCGATTCTTCTCCATTAAACAATATCAATCAGACTCTCAAGGTCAACCGCCCAAAGTGGAATAGTTCGACGAGGGTTGAGGATGACGGTACGCGGAACAACACCGTCAAGTCGACTTCAAGACGAATATCCACCATAGGCAATATTCTATCTCTTGAAGATCAATCTCTGCTCGCTTCAGTCACGAGCACGCCGTACAAACGAAGTGTTTCCCGTAGTTCCATGGCATCTTCACGACCTTGGTCCCCGGTCACATCTTCCAATTCGACAGCTCAGTCCTCAGCAAATCAGCCACTAGCCTCCCTGTACCGACCACCTTCGCGTGCACAGACACCTGGTCTTCCCACCGTACCTCTGCGGCCCCGACCAAGAACACCGAGTCATATACCGCGGCCGTCACTCACAGGCGGCAGTTATTTCCGTTCCATCTCGGGCACTGTTTCGCCCTCTCACAGCAGTAGCTTTAGTTTGGATGACGAAGGCAGCGGCTCGCTTCTTCACCGTGCCCTTTCTCCCACAGGTCGCCAGACCCCGAGTGGACATCCGCCGAGACCCCCAAGCCGCTCAATGATCCCTGTGCCCGTGCTTAATGTCCACATTCAGGGTGCATCCCGGCCATCTAGTGCGATGTCCAATTACCGGCCGGAGAGCTCCATGTCGTTCCGTGGGTCGGCCATGCGTGTGCAGACCCCAGAAGCCTTACGCAACACTCCACGACCGTCCGCGGCGACACCACGCCTGCCGCCATCGAGTTTCAGGGATTCGTCCGCCCCGCGAACTCCTAGTCGACCGCCGTCGCGCTCGGGCGCCTCGACCCCAAGCCTCGACGGCAAGCCCGTGCACGTCTACACTCCCGCGAGCCCCCGGGACCCGCTGGACGCAGAGGTCGCGGCGGTCGTGAACCACATGACGCACGGGCTGCTCATCGAGCGCATTGATCCGCCGCTGCGCGGCGCGCCGAGAGAGGGCGAGGAGATCCGCGCGCAGTACGCTTTCAGCAACGCGCTCGGGCGCAAGATCGTCAACTGCAAGCTCACGACGATGACCCGGTCCGGGCGCGACCAGGCGACGACGACGCGCAAGGTAATGTGTCGCGTCGGCGGCGGCTGGCAGGATCTCCCGGTGTACATCATGAACAGGCAGGCGGGCATCTAGTCCTCGGACTTGCATTTTATTTAGAATGAGGAGTGTCTTCTTCGTCCCGCATTTCTACGCATTCTATGGATACCATAATTCTTAGACTACTAGGCGCCTTCGCCTGCATGCATGCACTGTTCCCATCGCCATTACTTTCTGCATTTACCCACGTTATGGAATATGGAATACACATACCCTTGGGTTCGCTAATGTCCGTTACCGAGGACACTTGCCCTGAGCCGCTCTACCACTGCGACACCCTTCTCTGTACACTCCGATATACCACAGTATTCATCAGGTATATTCAGACACATGCAGGCATCGGTTGGAGACAATGCATCATATTCAGTGGTATATACAAAGACGGTGGCACAGGCTCATAAAAGATGTCGGTGGCTAAAGGCTATTGAGCGCGAACCAGGCGTTTCGGAACAGGAGTCGACAGCGAGAGGGCCGTCTTGAGCGCGGACCCATCATGGGTCCGGAAGTCGGTGACGGTAGGCTTCCACCATTGGTCGCAAACCACTAGTGGGCCCGGAGAAGTTGGACCAAGAATCGACGGTCGAAGGCAGCCGTCATTGAGCTCGAATCAGGCGTCGGTTCGGGACAGGTAGCCGACAGTGAGAGGGCTGTCTTGAGCACAGACCCATCGTGGGTCCGGAAGTCGGCGGCCGGAGGCTTCCGCCATTGGGCGCGAGCCGCTTGTAGGCTCGGGAAAGTTGGGCTCGAACCAGGCATCGGTTCGGAACAGGATTTGACAGCGAGAGAGCTGCCTTGAGCGCAGACCCATCGTGGGTCTGGAAGTCGGTGGCCAGAGGCTTCCACCATTGAGCGCGAACCGCTTTGTGGGTTCGAAAAAGTTGGGTAGAGAATCGACGGCCGAAGGCAGCCGTCATTGAGCGCGAACCGGGCGTCGGTTCGGAGTGAGAGGAGTCGACGGCGAGAGGGTCATCTTGAGCGCAGACCAGTCGTTGGTCTGGAAAACGTGTAGGTTTGGAGTGTTCACAATCGAAGTAGTGACAGCATGTGAAGAGCGAGTGTAAGGACAAAAGCGCACGGTAGACGGCGGAGAGCTAAGCCAGTGGCGTGTGCCAATAATCGGGACTGAACGACTGGTACAACGTGGATAATCTATGAAAGACGTTAGTGGTGAACGAAACCTGAAGAACCAAGCTACGCACCTAGCTTGTCCTATGACTGAGCTGCGCGGGGTGTGTTTATTGTCGAGGATCTGCCACGAGTTGGTTGAACGGCTGTGAAAGCGGGCGGTGGTCGAAGGCGAAGGCTGGCAGAGCGGATCAGCCATAGTCTCACAAAGAGCGGCGAAGACTTACCTCGGTAACCTCGGGGATGCATGCAAAGGAGCGCGAGACTTGTCATCCATGCGCAACGGAGATAAGATGAAGAGTCCCTAGACAAGTCCGGCTAAGGCAACTAGCGACTGGCCCCAGAGGGTAAGCAAGTTCTAAAGATATGTCAGAAAGCGGATCACGGAGGGTAGGTACTTGAAGTCGTACTCAAGTTGCAAAGCCTAGCCGTTTGGATTAACGACAGAGTCCGAGTGTGCATGTACATGAGAGGGAACACAAGGGATGAGACAAGGAATCTGAACAAATCGAAGAATACAGAAAAGGATCCAAATGGTGAGGCTGTGAATCCGAGCCGTGCATGTTGTTGTCGAGTGAGAGACCATGTATCAAGGGGTCTGGGGAAAGTAGTTCGAAGATTGTGCGAATCCGTACGGAAGCGAAACAGTTCGTGACGAGTCTTCATGTTAACAAGTCGTCAAGATTCATGCAAATTTGTCGGGAACAAGGCAAAACCGAGTCACCATTGCTGCACTTGCCGGGAAAGAAATCTGTCGCGGAGTGCAGGCGGAGGCGAGAGGCGTGCGGCCACCTGACCACGCCGCGGATGCGAAGGGTGTCGGCCCGGGCGCAGCGAGCAACAACGACTGCTGCTGCTTACCCTTCTTCCTGTGGGGCATCCTCTTCTCATCGGATTTACACGTTGTGGGGGCCCTCCACGAGTGTACGTTCCTCAGAGTCGAAGATACCGACCAACAGGTCAAAGTCGGCGGTGGTGCCGAGCGCGGTGATCAAAGAGAGGGAGCTAGGTGATAGACGATCGCGGTTTCGAGATGGAGCCGTAGAAGAAACCACGGTATCGGTCGCGTATGTTGTTGTCAGAGAGCTTCTTTCGGGACACGGAAGACGATAAACCTGGACGAGACAGATTGGGGGACGGCCAGCCAGAAGACGGAGACTCAGGCGACGTTAGGCCAGATGACGATGGACCGAGAAAAAATGGACCAGATGATGAACCAGATGATGGGGAACCAAGGGATATAGATCCAGAAGACGATAGACGAGAAGATGAAGATGCTCGCCATTCAAAAGTCATAATATGGGGGACGACGAAGTCGACGACATCTGTCTTCTCTCTGGCATCGATGGAACCTGTAGAGATCATAGCCATCCAGTCAAAGTTATCCGTAACGCAGTAGACCGGAGATGACTCGTTGTCGAGAGACCCAGCATGTGAGCTAGCACAGTTCGGGCGCGACTTCGACTTCGACTCCTTGGTTCGACGAGAATGCTGCTTCTACTCGAGGGCAGTGGTATGAGCGTTGACAGAGAAAAGGAGAAAAGGAAGATAGAAGGTACCCACCTTTCCCTTGGGTGGGTTCGGGAATGCGAGCGTCATGAAGACAAACCAGAAGGCGAGGCCGAGGAAGATGTACCAAGGATTCCACCAGTCAAGATCAAGGTCGCCGTCGATTACCATGAGAGTGGAACCGGACGGCAGCTGCAGGGGAGAAAAACACTGGGCAGCCGACTGGACAAAGATAGCCAGACATGTCGCGAGCCGCCATGGCTCGTATGCGTGAACGTGGCCGGGCAGGCGTGGGTCGAGGTCAGTGGAGGACTCGAAAAAGAGCGAAAGCGCCGGACAGACGGGGGACCGGTAGACCTGGATCTCAGACGAAGGGCGGAAGGCAAGATCAAAGGTGGTAGGAGCAACCGGGTTCGCGAGCGACAGACGCGCCGTCATCGGCACGATGTTCGGCAGCTGGGAACCGAAGAATGGATCGTACTGGGACTGGTTCAGCGAGCCTAAAGCAAGGTGGAAGGACGTGCGAATGGTGTTCCTGGTGGTCCTAGACGAAATTCGTTTCCGTAAACCGGTTTGGAGTGTACGTCGAGTCCGGTTCTTGGTCCACTTGGTGGAAGAGTCGATGAGCTTCTTTGCAAGTGGTTTGATGACTGTGTTGAATTGAGCGGGGACGACATTCCAGAAGTTGAGGGCCAGCCCCAACCAGGTAACGACGTAGTATGCCTCGAGGAGCATTGTGTCTCCGGGGCCCCGCGAGTGGTGCCGCTACTGGCTGCCGGAGAGCGACTAGAGAAGGCGCAGGGCTGGAGAGACGCAGACAGGACAGAAGAGACGGTGATGGTAGCGGACAGAGAAGCAACAGACGCCGATGTTCGAATTTATGTCCGGTCTGTTTGGCTCCAGTGGTTGTTTGTGCTGGGTCGTCGAAGACGTGTCTTCTATCCAAATGCAGAGTAATGTCCGATGCGGCAGCGGTTCAGATCGAACGGCATCAGCTTGAAGCTCAGACAATCGGTCCCGATAGTAGCTGTCGTGGTTCCCAACCGACACCTGGCGGCTTTCGGGATCTGCGTCGGTAGAATGGCTATGCAGTGGGACTGATGCCAGCATAACAAACTGCAGTGTGGATAAGTTAAGAACATCCAGGAGCGGGCTATGACAGTAACAGCAGCCAGTGCCGCAGAGGAAGAGATTTAGTGGGCTTTGGCGAGCTGCTGCATATAGAATCATGTCAGTAACCTGTGGTGGATAATCGGACCCGCCCGCATCAACGACATTGTACAGTGCTGCCTATCATCATCTTCAGATACTCCACATTCAAATCCTTCAACGCAGGTACCAACTCACCTGTCTACAACTTCATCTTTATCGGCACCGTTTCCCAAGTCTGGCATCGGCGGTATCGTCCGGGCTAGTGCAAGAGATACAGCTACACCTTCGAGTTGGGCGGTGCACTCGATGGCGGAGCACAGATCATGATCTGCCGCCCGCTGTGTCCGGGGGCGCTCGGCCGTTTCCGGCGTGGCGCGCTCGACAGCAACTGACGGCGTTGATTTTTCCTCGCGGTCCCGTAACTTACTATATGGTGACATAGCACCCACAGCTACGAATGTGAGGTTAAGCGATTTCGCGAAACTCGAGGCAGGCAGGCCGCCGCCATGCAGGGGCTTATGAGGATCTCCTCGCAAGTCAACCGCTACTTGGACTGACTGACTGTCACGCTGTGCGAGGCTGCTCGCCGTGTAACCGGCCTCGCGGCATTTTTTTTTGCATCACTACGAGTATATACTGACATTCAGGCTGCCAAGGCAAGCCTACATAATATTCCTCGATCAATATAAGGCGCATCACAGTTGTTAACAGTCTGCTGGACGCATGGAATCTGTCTAGGTGATTGGTGCTGTCTTTCTGCATGCTACATGGCAACCCTAATGGATTGCTTTCATTCTCGTCAGTTTGTCCTGCCAGATCCGGAGTGTCTTTGTGTCACAAGACACATGGTCAGAGCCAGGCGCCCTGAGCGACCGTGACCGTAAGCTTCTCTCATTTGGACAGCCATTATCGAAGGCACTCTGTGCGAACGAAGGATAGCTCCTACGTGCCGCACTTTGAGTCAGCAGACGTGTGTCCTGGAGTAAGACCCCTGCGTGTTCCCTAATAGGTCCCATCCTGATGGGTTATAGTTGCGGACTAGGCTCGTCCCCACCGCTTCCTAAGCTCGCGCCCCTTCCGAAACGGATGGAGGCACACGTGACCGCTCCGCGGGCTCACGGCAGCTCTGCGAGTGGCTGGTAAACGAGTCTAGTTGCGGACAGGCAAACTCGACAAAAGCACAGGCGTCCGAACGCGAATTTTTCTGCCCGATGAGTCTGGAGTACGGGGATTGAGCTCAAAAAATGCACCTCCGAAGTGTTTCCAACGACGTCCCAGCGCCGGCCAAATTCCTGGCCACTTTCCGCGGTAAGCACAGAACAATCTATGTCCCGACTTGGACCATCGAGATACATTATCGTACGCCGAGAAACAGTGCGACGCAGCCGAGATTCCTGCACGTTGCCACCCTTGCTTTGCTTCCACTCTGTTGAGTCGGTTCTCCTTGCGCATCAGGGTCACGATAGGCGGCCAGTGCTACTTGACTTAGCCCCAGTACTGTAATCCAGTGTCAGACAGCACCCCTCAGTGCAATGGAAGAGAACAAAACGACGTTTGGTTCACGGCGAAAGAAGGAGAAACAGGTAGATATGTCGAGCCTCAATAGGGAAACCCAGTTTAGGATAGTAGTGCTCGCCCTTCGACGAGAGCTGAAAGAGCCCGGAGCATTTCCGAGCACTGTTGCTATTAATGTCTTGACATTAATGTGGCTGAGACCCCTGTCAAGCAGGGGTGCAAGATATATCTCCTAAACGTGCCAATTCATGATGGGAAAGTCGGTGTGAGACTCTGCTCATCGAGTCGCGGCCGTGTACCCGTCGCGCTTGTCATGCCGCGTCCGTACTCCTGCGAATCATCCTACTTCGTTACCACAGCTCTGGCATGGCTGCTGGAACTGGTTTGGTATTTGCCATGCCCATAGCACCATCTTAGATATTTTATGGACGACTCTAAAGCAACAACACGACACGCAGAGAAGATACACGACGAGCCCGCGACGCGTTCAACAAAAGTACATCTGTAACCCTACGCTAAGGGTCCTCTACAAAACATGAACCCTAGATTAGCACAACTCCTTGCTACACATTAATCAGCACGGCTCAAATAATTATCTTCCCGTCGCTGTGCTCGCAGGCCCTCGCACGATCCAGTTCTCCTATTGGACGGGATTCAGCGCGATCCCGTCTGAAACGTCGCTTCAGAATCCGAAACCGTACCTCTTCTTCAGGCTGTCCTTCAACCTCTGAGATCTGAGTACTGAGTTATCATCAAGGTCAGCCTAAAATGAAACCCAAAAACTCCGATTTGCGACATTTCGAATCGCAACGGCTGTAGCTGTGATGAGACCTGCCCCGCCTCGCGAAGCTCTGTGCACGATGATGCACCGCAGGATCATTATGGTGCGCAGCCGCGGGACAGGCCCCCGGCATATATAAGCTCACCCGACCGCCATAGCTAAACCACAGATTCTTCGTCTTTCTTGCCTCGACGGCCTGACGGTTCTTTCGACTTCTTTTTCTGTCTTTCTTTTCTTTTTGTTCTTTCGACTTCATATCGCTCACACTACCATGTACTTCATCTCCATCGTCTCCTTTGTCTTGGCTCTCGCTGCCACGACCGTTGTCTCGCGGCCGCCCCTCAAGAGCTTTCACCAGGTCCGCAACACCCGTCGTTCCGGCCGCGCGCGCAGCTCGACAGCTTCGAACAACACCGTCATCGATGTGACAGCAACGGCTGGCGCTTTCTTGAATGCGACTGAGGTGAACCTTCTCTTATGTCTCTGTGTGTTGCGTGTGCTGACAGGCTTGACTTCCGCGTAGGGCACTTTCTCGAGCGTCACGGGGTCGTTCATGATTCCGACGCTTAGTGTGCCTGAGGGCAAGGACCCCAGTAAACTCTACGCTGCATCCGCCCAGGGTCGGCCTTGGCGCCATCAGCTGCGAGAACGCCCTCACGGTTGGTATCGACCTCACTCTCCAAAATGATTCATCGAGCTTCACTGGTCAGTCCGCCCTCCTTGCCCTCCTCCTCGCATGCTGACAAACCGTCCGTATTCTCGCAGCCTTTTACGAGATTTTCCCTTCTGGCGAAGCCTTCAACTTCT
>NW_006767638.1:427871-432142 GCF_000300595.1 Phanerochaete carnosa HHB-10118-sp | reverse complement strand
CCGATTAATAGATATTGATGCCGATCATGAGGAGCCCAGCGATCTGGAGGCTCGCCTAGAAGAAGGGGATAGAATCTTCATTTTAGACCACGAAACGTACTTCGCGACGGGAGCAGCACACATTCGCACCACAGCCACTGATCTAGCGATCAAAGAAAGCCTGAAACACGAAGCCAAGACCTTTGAAAATACCGTCCCGAGTCACTATCACGACTACTCCGACATATTTAGCAAAGAGGACTTTGATTCTTTACCACAAAGACGACCGTGGGACCACGCGATCGAACTTACATCAGGCGCGCAACCGATCAGTTGCAAAGTTTACCCTATTTCTGTAAACGAACAAAAAGAACTTGATGAGTTCATAGAAGAGAACCTCCGAACCGGGAGAATCAGACCATCGAAATCTCCGTGGGCTTCTCCTTTCTTCTTTGTAAAGAAAAAAAATGGACGACTTCGACCCGTACAAGACTATCGAAAGCTGAACGAGCTAACAATAAAAAACCGCTACCCACTTCCTTTGATACAAGAACTAGTAGACAAGTTGAAGCAGGCACGGTATTTTACGAAACTAGACGTCCGATGGGGATACAACAACATCCGCATCAAAGAAGGAGACGAAGAGAAGGCAGCATTCCTAACAAATCGAGGACTATTCGAGCCGCTTGTCATGTTCTTTGGCCTCACCAATTCACCGGCTACGTTCCAAACCATGATGAACGACATATTCCGAGATCTCATTAGTCAAGGACACGTGGTAGTCTATCTAGATGACATCATGATCTTTACTCAAGATTTAAAAGAACACCGTCGGATCACGCGGCAAGTTCTTCAGATCTTAAGGGAACACAAACTTTATCTGAAACCGGAAAAGTGCGAGTTCGAGAAAGCAGAGATAGAATACCTCGGGATGATAGTGGGAAAAGGAGTTGTTCGCATGGATCCCGTCAAGATAGAAGGAGTTGTCAATTAGCCACGGCCCGAAAGTAAACGAGACATTCAGGCATTCCTCGGGTTTACCAACTTTTACCGAAGATTCATCCGAGATTATGGCAAAATAGCAAAGCCACTCAGTTCACTAACGGGCAATGCTACTTTCGAATGGACTGTCGAACAAGAAGTAGCTTTCACAAGCTTAAAGGACGCCCTCTGTACAGCACCAGTACTAGCCATACCTAATGACAACGACCCATATCGAGTAGAATGCGACGCCTCGGACTTCGCCATAGGAGCGGAATTAGCCCAGAAGCAAGACGGCAAATGGAAGCCTGTTGCTTATCTGTCGAAAGCCATGACAGCTGCCGAAAGGAATTACGAGATTTACGATAAGGAACTTCTCGCAATCATGACTAGTCTTGATGAATGGCGTCAGTACCTTATGGGCACCGTACATCCGTTTGAAATATGGACAGATCACAAGAATCTAGAATACTTCCGGAAGCCGCAGAAGCTCAACCGACGATAAGCCCGATGGGTAACCGAGCTAGCGGAATATCGATACTCGTTACATCACAAGCCCGGTAAATCTAATGGCAAAGCCAGCGGACTATCTCGCCAAAAGAGGCACAATGCAGGAAAAGAAGACAATTCCGATATCATATTACTGAAACCAGAACATTTCCGTGCCTTGATTCGTAGTACTGTATTTATTTTAGAAGGAATTGACCAGGACTGGATTGCAGAAATTAAAAAACACAAAAAGAACCAAGATTCGTTAGTTACTGTAGCTCTACAGAACAAGGACAAAGACTGGAACGAAGATAGTACCGGACTCGTGACATGGAAGAATCGTATTTATGTACCAGTAAATAGAAAACTCCGTGAGCAAATTATTGCTCATCACCACGATACCCCATTGGCTGGACATCCTGGTCAATACAAGACCCATGAGATGGTCACACGTAACTACTGGTGGCCCCGAATTCGAGAGGATATCAGGAAATATGTGGCTGGATGCGAGAAATGCCAGAAGACCAAGGTTCATACGACGCGCCCTACCGGACTTCTATTCCCAAACGAAATTCCTTCACGACCCTGGGAAGTAATCTCCGTCAACAAGATAGGCGTATTACCGGACTCCTTCGGATACAACGCCATCCTTGTGGTCGTCTGCATGTACTCTAAGCAGATAATCGCGATATCAAGCACCATTGAGCTTAACGCCGAAGGATGGGCAAAGGCGCTCCGAGATAACGTAGTCGCACATCATGGATTACCCCGAAAGATCATCAGTGATAGGGGAACTGAATTCAAGAATCAGTTCATCTCTGAGTTGTACCGATCACTTGGAATCGAAGCCAACCCTTCAACCGCGTATCATCCCCAGACAGACGGACAGACGGAACGCATCAATCGCGAGATAGAACAGTATCTCCGATTATTCATCAACTACCGACAAGCGGATTGGGCCGAATGGTTGCCACTCGCAACCTTTTCGTATAACAATAAAACCCACTCATCCACCGGGTATACCCTGTTCTTCGTCAACAAAGGGTATCACCCTTACGAAGGAACCCAACCGGTACGAGAAGGACTAAGCGAAAATGTCCAACAGTTTGTCGATAGAATGGATCGCGTACGCGAGGACACTAGCGCCGCTATCAGTCTAGCGCAGGAGACAATGAAACGCTTCTACGACCGAAAGAGGAAGAACGGACCAGAGTACAAAGAAGGGGATAAAGTCTGGCTAGAAGGAATAAACATCCGAACAGATAGACCAATGAAGAAGCTCGACGATAAGCGATATGGACCCTTTAAGGTTAAACGCAAAGTCGGAGCTTCCGCCTATGAGTTGGAACTCCCACGTCAATGGAAACAACATCCCGTTTTCAACGAAAGTCTACTTAGCCCCTTCAAAGAACCTGCATATCCATCACAACGACGAGAACCGATAGTCCCTGACCTCGTGAATGGTGAGGAAGAATGGGAAGTCGAAGACATTCTTGACTCTCGTCGCGATCGAAATGGGAATCTTGAATATCAGGTTCTCTGGAAGAATAGTCCCCATGGTGATCGCCGTTCCTGGGAATCACGAGCAAACTTGACCAATTGTCAAGAACTCCTTGAGGAATTCCACGCTAGACGCCCCGACAAACCTGCGCCTATGATAATTCGAATTCCCCCTCTATTAACACGACCTGTCCACATACTCACACGTGATTCCACTCTTTTGGTGCAACGAATGGGCGGAATTCTCCCGAAGCAAGGATCCGAAGAATCGGCTGGGCTGGATCTCTATTCGGCTGAAAGCGTTAAGATACCGGCACGAGACCGCAAAATCATCGGCACTGGCATAGCAATGCGCGCACCTCACGGAACGTATGCACGAATTGCTCCGCGAAGTGGATTAGCAGTCAAAGGGATAGATGTCGGCGCTGGAGTAGTAGACCGAGATTACACCGGAGAAGTACACGTAGTAATGATCAACTCCACAAATCAAACTTTTCAAATACACGCTGGCGATCGAATCGCACAAGTCATTTTGGAACGCATTGCGTCATGCGATATCGAGGAGGTGTCAAGTTTGACAGAGACTCAACGAGGAACGGGAGGGTTTGGATCGACAGGTAAATAATCGTGAGGACACGATTCTAGACGGGGGGGTAATGTCATGAATATTACACAATCCGGATGGTTCTCCCGGATTCCATGGTATTCTTTCACTTTCTGTACACCTCCGTATATTCGTAGGATATTCTAGGTATTCAGTCTGACATGTATATAAGGAGCTTGTACTGCTCAATAGCAAGCCAGACTCGAGCTGGTCTTTCCTCACTTACGTTCCTCTCGTCTGTCTCCTCAGCTTTGTCGTAGCTCAGTCCAGTTGGATTGTTAGTTGCTGACACGACCGTTGTCTCGCGGCCGCCCCTCAAGAGCTTTCACCAGGTCCGCAACACCCGTCGTTCCGGCCGCGCGCGCAGCTCGACAGCTTCGAACAACACCGTCATCGATGTGACAGCAACGGCTGGCGCTTTCTTGAATGCGACTGAGGTGAACCTTCTCTTATGTCTCTGTGTGTTGCGTGTGCTGACAGGCTTGACTTCCGCGTAGGGCACTTTCTCGAGCGTCACGGGGTCGTTCATGATTCCGACGCTTAGTGTGCCTGAGGGCAAGGACCCCAGTAAACTCTACGCTGCATCCGCCCAGGTCGGCCTTGGTGCCATCAGCTGCGAGAACGCCCTCACGGTTGGTATCGACCTCACTCTCCAAAATGGTTCATCGAGCTTCACTGGTCAGTCCGCCCTCCTTGCCCTCCTCCTCGCATGCTGACA
>NW_006767638.1:415731-427452 GCF_000300595.1 Phanerochaete carnosa HHB-10118-sp | reverse complement strand
CCTCTCGCTTTGCTCCTCAGCTTTGTCGTAGCTCAGTCCAGTTGGATGTAGTTGCTGACACGACCGTTGTCTCGCGGCCGCCCCTCAAGAGCTTTCACCAGGTCCGCAACACCCGTCGTTCCGGCCGCGCGCGCAGCTCGACAGCTTCGAACAACACCGTCATCGATGTGACAGCAACGGCTGGCGCTTTCTTGAATGCGACTGAGGTGAACCTTCTCTTATGTCTCTGTGTGTTGCGTGTGCTGACAGGCTTGACTTCCGCGTAGGGCACTTTCTCGAGCGTCACGGGGTCGTTCATGATTCCGACGCTTAGTGTGCCTGAGGGCAAGGACCCCAGTAAACTCTACGCTGCATCCGCCCAGGGTCGGCCTTGGCGCCATCAGCTGCGAGAACGCCCTCACGGTTGGTATCGACCTCACTCTCCAAAATGATTCATCGAGCTTCACTGGTCAGTCCGCCCTCCTTGCCCTCCTCCTCGCATGCTGACAAACCGTCCGTATTCTCGCAGCCTTTTACGAGATTTTCCCTTCTGGCGAAGCCTTCAACTTCTCGGACATCAGCTTCGCGGCGGGTGACATCGTCACGGTGAACATCACCGCGGCGACCGCGACGAACGCGACGTCGGGCACAGCGTTTATTATCAACCAGAGCACGGGCCAGACCGCCTCCAAGCACATCCATACCGGCTCTATGTGTGGGGCGGACGTAGAGTGGACCGTACAGGGCCTCTTCGAGAATGGTACCACCACCCTCGCCCCCATTGTCGACTTTGGCACGGTCGACTTCACTGATGTGTCTGCCGAGACGCTCTCAGGCCCTGTCGGCGTCTCTGACGCGGCCATTTTCGACATGGAGCCGGGCCACACCGTTATTTCTTCCGTCACGGTCTCGTCTTCGAGTGTCGGGATCGACTTCCTCTAATGTGGCAGAAAGGATGTAGGTTTTGTGGGTCTCGAAAGGCGAAAAGGAGATGGTGCATGATTCGTTTGTATATATCTCGCGTGCGAGAAGGACTTATCTTTACTTAACGCTACTTGTACTGTATGACTTGATTGTATATTCCGCGCGTAGTTATAAGAGCCGATGTTTATTCAACACTGCTTGTATTGCTCGTATCGCTCCCCCAAAAAAAACCGCAGTGTACCTGTGCTTAGCTACCTTACATGAACTAGTCCTGCAGGAGCTCCACAATGGTTAGATGACGGTTATTTACGTTCAACAGTCACAGAGTCATCGTTGGCGTCGCGTTCCACACTGCGGCTCTGGCCCCCGTCAGCCATGCACGACAGCTTATGGGATCGCGCGCAAAACTTCAGGGTGTCGGAAGCGCGGGCGGGTGAAACGCGCATGGACTCTGAACACCCCCGAGTCTGTATTGCTACATGCAACACTAGGCCCTCAGATTTCTTATCATCTCACACAGTAGTACATTTTCCTCAGTCGAGGCCCTGTTCGTAGAACTGACCTGTGTCACTGCACATGATGGGACTGGCGAACGGTCGTATACAGTCGGAATGTTCCTGTTCCGAGTAACGACTCCGAGTTCATGGCGCTTTGTTCTGCTTTGACTATGTCGATGTCTTGCTCTCAACACAATCTCACCAGTTCAAAAATGCCGTCTGAACTTCGTTGGTAAATCGACATCAGGCCTCGTCGACATCCCTTGAGCGCAGCATCTCAATATTCGATGCTCTCAGACAGCGGCAAGTGCGGCCAGTAGCGGTGAGGCGCTACTCTTTCAGCATTTCAAGCTCCTACATCATCGGATGTACCTTGACAGCAGTGGCCCAGCGAGTCCGTGGCCTCAGGAAGGTCCTTGTACAGGCGAGGTTATAGGGGTGCGGGTCCGTGGTACTACGCCCAAGCCGTCGGCGTCTTCCGCCTCAACGCCGGTTCCTCGCCTCATAGGGAGGCTCGCGAGCGGAGGAGACTTGTGGGGGGGTCTACTTATATCTGCCCGTCCAGCATTGACCCCGTCTCGATCAGCCGCGGCCCTAACGCACTCAGTGCCCAGGGTGTTGATGGCTTGTACCGACGAGACCCATTCGTCATGTCTAGGGCACTAATGCCGTGGAGAGGGGACCCTGGGTTCTACTTTGAATGGTTGTTTAAGGTATAAGTAGGTCGCAATGACATGTGCTTTCGGTTCCGGTCTCGCTCCCGCCACGTCCCTTCCAATGCTCGTGATACCTACAGACCCACTGATACTCTCGGTGTTGCTCAGTTTCGCACTGATTCTCGGAGCTATCCTACTTAGCCTCAGCAAGCGCGGAAGCCGAGCACATCTTCCTCCGGGACCGTCCGCACTGCCACTTGTGGGCAATCTCTTTCAGCTACCACGAAAAGATCTCCCCAAGGCGTTCGCGGCTTTGTCGGACCGCTATGGTAACTCGCTGTCCTCTAATAATCTGGTGGCACTGATACCCTTATTTCGTATCTTAGGTCCCATATGCCACATGCGCTCGTTTAACAAATGCTTCGTGGTAATCAACTCTTTAGAGCTTGCCCAAGCGATGTTTATTAAGCGCAGGGCCACCTATTCTCACCGGCCGCGGCTGGTTCGTCATGGCATGCCTGCTTTTGGCGCAATGCTCAACAAATTTTGCTAGGTGATGGCTCAAGAGATCATGAAGCGCGACACAATGCTCTTCATGAACTACGGTCCCGAGTTCAAGAAGAGTCGCCAGCTCGTCAGGACGTTCGTCCACCGGAAAACGGCGTCCAAGTACTGGGAAGTACAGGAGATCGAGTCGTTAAAATTCGTGCTGAGCGTGCAACGCACGCCTACAGATGTGTTGGAACTGACTAGATGGTGCGGGACCCATTCGAACCCGACGTGAAAGTCTACGCTAACCCATGTCGCCAGGGCTGCGACATCTCTCATCACACGTCTTCTCTATGGAATCGAGGTGAAAAACAAGGACGACCCGCTGGTCCGCCTCGCCGCAGACCACGCGCATCTCATGACCGAGGCGATCGAGCCCGGAAAGTGGCTCGTAGACACTTTCCCATTGTGTATGTACGTTCTCCCTGCCTCTTTTCCACAGCGTATTGAATGTGCCTCCAGTGCGGCATGTCCCAGCATGGCTCCCCGGTGCTGGCTTCAAACGCTGGGCTAAGCGTGCGAGGGCTCGTATGGACGAGTTCTCCTGGTTGCCATACGCAACCATAAAGCAAAATATCGTACGCCATGTCTCTTATATCCTCGTAGAATCAACTGTACATTTTATCGCAGGACGCAGGGAATATCACGATTTCGCCATGCTGGGTCGCCGAAAACCTCTTGGAGCCTGGGACCGTCGAGCCTCTTACTGCGCAAGACGAGAAGGAACTTCGCGTTGCGGCGACATCGCTGTATTCTGGTGTGTACTGCAGTGTATCTTGTGGGCTTGGCAGCTAAGGGCTCTATCACGAAGCGCAGGCGGTTCAGACACGGTGAGCTCACACATCAGTGCACACCACTCTCATCACTCTTCTAACACCCTTCCCAGACCAGCGCCATGATTAGCACGTTCATCCTCCTGATGCTTCACTACCCTTGGGTGCAGAAGAAGGCCCAGGAGGAGATCGACCGCGTGACAGAGGGCGGCGCATGGGTCCCCGGCATGCAGGACCGCGAGAAGTTCCCCTACGTCAATTGCGTCATCAAGGAGCTGTTCCGGTTCAATCCTGCCGTACCCATCGCGACACACAGCCTGCACGAAGACGACCTTTTCGAGGGATACTTCATCCCGAAGGGGACGTGGGTGATGGCGAACATCTGGTGCGTCCTGTGATGACGCGTCATTCGGCCGGAGACCTGACCAAATCATGCATAGGGGCTTCACGCACGACGAGACGAGGTACCCAGACCCCGACTTGTTCGTGCCTGAGCGGTTCGAGATGGGCGTAGGAAAGCGCCCCCAGGACGACCCCCTGGACATAGTCTTCAGCTTCGGGCCACGGTGAGTTCCCCAGCACCCGGGTGCACGTTCAAGTTCTCCTACACTGAAAATAACCCAACCAGCTCCTGCCCTGGGTACCCCCTCGGCCTCGCCTCCGTGTACCTGAACGTCATCCACCTCCTGTTCGCCTTCGACATCGTCCCCGCAAAGGACGCCGCGGGCAAGATGGATGCGCCGCCCATTGCGTTCACAGACGACCACGTGCCGTGCGTGTCCACTCTTCTCTCTATCGCCTCCTGCGCCGGACTGCTGATGTTCGCAAACAGACACCCGAAGCCGTTCGCATGCAGCATGCGTGAGCGGACCGCGGGGAGGATCACGTTGCTCGAGCACACACTTCACAGCTTGCAGTGAAATTCTTGTACGCTACCGCGCTACTGGCAGTCCGCCGCGGGCGATCAGGTGTAGAGCCTGTGAGCTGTATGGTATCTATTGTTGTGGTGAGACACGTAGCCCCCACAAAGCCCTGCCCCTCGGAACAGGCAAAATATGGTTGTTGGCTGCGTATTCGCGTAGGGCCTCGTCAAATGTAGAACAAAGGTTGCATTGTTAACGGAAGCGATCCACATGAGCGCGCATACGACGTGTTCACGCTTGTACCACGCACCCAAATTCTGCATATACTACATGTTCATAAAAACGCGCACCCTGTGCATGAGGCTAAAGCCGGCTGCCGTTAGAGGAATAAAATTAGGAACTATACAAGCTAAAACTGAGACGACACTAACTTAACTACTATAGTTGCTGTCCGGTACACCCCAGTTTGGAATGACCGGAAGTCGATGCGATGTACACATTACATGCAAAACAGCGGCACAGGAATTCACGAATCGCGAGGGAAGCGGAAATCACCACGGGAAGAAGAAGAGCGGCGGCTCGTCGTCCGAGTACGGGTCATAGAACTCTTCCTCGTCGTCGTAAAAGTCCTCGTCCTCGTCAAACTCGTCCTCGTCGATCCACTCGAGGACCTCGTCCCACTCGACGCTTGCCGCGTCCTTCCGGAGCCGCTCGACGTCCTCCCGGCTCGCGTTCACGCACTCGCGCAGCCGCAGCGCGAGCGGCACCTTGGACCGGCGCCGCGCGGCGAGCATCCGGAGGTAGTGCGGCACGACGCCGTCGTCGTCCCCGACGTCGGGCGGCGTGCGCCGGACGCGGACGCCCGTAAGGTGCAGCGTGCGCAGGCTCGGCAGGAACTGCTGCATCTTGCGCCGCGGCTTCTTCGACGAGCCCTGCGCAGGCGCGGGCGGTGGCGGCCGCGCGCCCCGGGACGGGCACGCGGCTCCCAAGGGCCTCGGGCAGGCCCGACTCGCCATACTGGCTCACGCCGAGCTCCTTGAGCCCGACCATGCCCTCGCACGTCCGGAGCCATTCCTTCTTGTCCATTACAAAGCCGCTCGACGTGAAATGCATCGTGCGCACACTTGCAAGAGGCAGAGCAGCCAAAATCGCGCTGAAGAACGACATCGAGGTGCATACGGGGACGCGCGTGAGGGATATGTAGAGTCTGGGCTTTGTTGTGGCAGGTAGCATGGCCAGGGGAGTGGGATCGAGCACAGACATCGAGTACTCCTCACTCCAAGCTTTGATTGCAATTTCGCTGACGCTGAGAGTGAGCAGAGGAGATATGATAACGCCGTTTTCAGGGTCTGGGCAAAGCTTGGAGCTGAGGACGGGGCAAAGATGGGTGACTTCGCTTGGTCTATAGTCCGAGCAATCAAGCTGGAGCGTCGTATTTGCAGGGAATGCGATGTGCTGCAGGATGAACGCAGTGGTCTTGGCTGGCGCTCCAAGGACTAGACTTCGCAGCTGAGGCAAGTTAATCATGAGATCGTCGATGAGCGGCGGGGAGTCCTCTGGGAGCAACGGGAGTACGCCTTTGAGGTCGAGTGTCTGGAGAGCAGGCATGTTCTCGAGCGCTCGCAGAACACTGTGGATACTGGCGTTCTGATACTCGTAGAACGTATCGCTAGACCGGAAAGTCACGTGAGTGAGAGTCGACCTGAATATCGGATTGTGCCATGAGACTCGCGTGTCCACGAGCTCGAGTTGTGTCAGCTGTGGAAGGCTAACTTTGTCGAATAAAATCTCAGAATCTTGAGAGACGGAGAGGAACGTCGGACGAGTAGATGAGACGGTAAGCGACTTGAGCAGCGGTGCTTCACCGCCTAGCTCGAGCTGGCTAACGAGACTTTCCATGGAACCCATCCTGAACACGAGGGACTGAATGCGGGGTAGCTGCTTTATTGCCAACTTGACGGCTTCAGGATCTGCGCGTACGCCCGTGATCGTAAGGTGCAGCGGGGCGTGCTTGGAACGGGCAAGCATTTCCTGTGTCCATTCAAGTCTGTCCACGGTGAATTCGCTCCACAACCTCGGCGAGCTGAGTGCAACCTCTCTCCAATGATGACAAACATGGGCGACCTTGATCCAGCGTTTTGAGCGTTCGCGCGCGTAAGAGTCGCCGACCATGCAGCCATAGTGGGAGAGGTAGCGGTTGCCCACGGCGTAGTGCATGAAGATCTCCGTGAGCAGCTCGGGAGGGAGACGCGCGGTGCTGACGAGCTTGTTCAGCTCACGCGTCTTTTGGATGACTTGTTTCTTGTGCGCGTCGATTTCGTCCTCAAGTGTCTTGCGCGCTCTCTCCACCGCGGTGAGCTCGTGCTCAGGGGCCTTGGGTCGGACCACGACGCTGTTGCCGCATCGTTAGACATCCAGTCGCGTGCAGTGAGCGCGTACTCACGTAGCATCCGCATCTACCGATGTCATGATTTGTGAATTCGCCTGTTGAGACACGGCGGAGGCTGTGTTGTGTAAGATATTGGCGCAATTACGTAGCAACGAAGCGTGACAATGCGGTCGACTGATGTCCTCTGCCCAAGCAAGCGTGGACGCAGGAGAAAATCAAAGCGGTCGTCGTCGTACCGGGTAAGATCCTTGCAAGAGGACCAGAGCCGGACGGAGATGGTCGTCGCAGAGAGCAAGGCGGAGCTCGGGACAGGCGCTCACTCCACACGACGGGTAATATTGCCACGTGGCTGCGCCGCGCCCCCAGTAAACCGAGAAATTGTGCTATTTTATTTCCTTATAACTACAGGTTCAGTCTAGCGCGCCGTTCCCGTTGCAATAATCTACATTACCCTTGGCCGGGTTGCCCGCCCACGCCGGGAAGGGCCGGTTCTTGCCCGACGCGCCGAAGACGGCGAACGAGAGGATAAAGATCATCACCTGCGCGCCGCCGTCAAGCGCCCCGCCCAGGATGTAGTTGTACTTTTTGTACCACCCCGGGTGGTATCGGCGCAGCCACACCTGCGAGAGCGCCCCGACAATGATCGTCGTGAGGACCGGCGACGTCGTGCCCGAGCTCATGTACTGCATGTACGAGTAGATGATCGGCAGCAGGATGTCGTTCACCTTCAGTGGCCCGATCTTGGGCCAGCGCTGCCAAGTCGCGGTCAGCTGTCGTGTACGCCGTTACAAACTCGGAGACCGCGCTCACCTTGCCGATGAACCACTGAAGCACGGTCGGCCCGATGCCTATTACCAGTCCCATGGGAACGATGAAGTAGGGGCCACTCGGGGAGTACAACTGCTTTGCCATGGACCATGTCACAGCTGCGCTATTCAAGCTCTGCACATATTGACCAGACTGACAGGTCGAAATTGGTCAGCTATCCCCACCACATCGCGTCGAAGTAATAACTGTGCTTACCCAGACCTGTGTGCCGATCGGGTCCAGAAGGATCTCTCGCTGCGCGTCGACGATTGACACCATGACGACTGAAAGGGACATGAGGATCAGCTTCCGAGACAGGGGAGAGCAGCCCGGCGCACCGTAGTTGACGATCGCGCCGAGGATCGTGCCCCAGACCTGGGTTAGGAACATCGTGCGCGGCGGGATCTTGAGGTACTGGCCGATCTTGAGGTCGCCCGCGAGGTTGATGGACGTCGAGACGACGTCATGGCTCCACATCGAGAACTACACACGCACGATCAGCGGACGATCCAGCGAAGAACGGGCAAGGCGGCGAACGCACGTAGAGGTTCGCGACGGGCTTCCCCGGGTTGATCGCGCCGGCGACCATCTTCATCAGCTGTTGTGTCGCGATGCCGTTGCCCAGGCGGGCGTACAGGAGCGTGGAGAACGGCGTGATGAGGCCTATGGTTCCGATAAGAGCATGACTTAGGACGGAGGAAGGGGCTGCGCACCTCCGAGCAGCAGAGCGACAATGTACGAGTACCACGGTAGAGTCGTCTCGCCCTTGAGGACGACAATCAATCCTGGCTCCGCCCCGGTCAGATCTGCAAGCAGTCAAGGCACGGACGGGCGCACCTGCAAAGAAGGCTAACGCCAGAAGGGCGGCGTACCAATACCACGGCGCCTCGTCGTACTTCTGCATAGCCTGGACGAACGGTCTGTGAGACCTGCGGAACCCGTCACGGAGCGCAAGCAGCCACATACCTGCCAGTGACGATCAGGCTGGGTGCCCTTGCGGGCCTGCTTGAACGACTCGACGACGTACGGGCCCCAGAAGAGGCAGCAGTGCGCAATCAGGCCGCCGATCGCGAGGTTGGCGCAGAGGTTCGCCCATGCGGTCGAACCTGTGTTACGGGTCTGAGGCCACGGATCATCGATAGAAGAATAGAGGACGCACCAGTGAGAGCAGGTAGCCCGACCTCATTGAGCGCAGTCTGGTTGAGCGTGAAGTTGTCGCCGAAGACGACCGACTGCGGGTACAGGGTTCCGTTCTGGGCGAAGAGCGAGGTGGAGAGCATAGGGAAGGTAAGGGACTGGTGACAGTGACTTCAGGAACGACAGATGAAGGATGCCTCGCAGATGACGTACATTCCAGATATTTGAGTAGTAGATGCCCATGATTGCGATGTAGCAGATAACGATGCCGAACCAAGAGTTAGCTGGGTGTGCACGAGATGAGGTGCGGAACATGTATTCATTGTAGATGGTGAACGTACCTTGCTGGACGATGGGGTAGCTCATAGACCTGGTGACCGGAGATTATCAGTACCAGTACCAGAAGGGCCTCAAGGTTGGAAGATGGGAATCTCACGTGGAAGTAATGTATTGCCAGTCGAATCCGAACGACAAGAAGCCCAGGCCCTCGTTAGCGTCCGCGCCTCCAAATAGATTCGTAATGATATTCTGAACATTGGCAGGTGCGTGCTGCGTCGACAAGCAGACGATGCTGAAACCGTTGAGGAGGGGGAAGATGTAGGACGGGAAGATCTCGTAGCAGAACATGCCGGTGAAAGCCATCCAGAAGAGCTTCACTCGTTTCTTGTTGCCCTCGGTCCCAAAGTGCAGCGCTGTGGGTGGGGTACGTTAGCTTTTGCTGCAGAAAGCACGCGCTGACAACGGACCTTGAAAGATAGATACCGTCGGCAGATTCTGTTGACACTCAATGAGTTGCGATCTCGCGAGAGGTGCGCAGAGACTGACCGCCCAGTACACCATCTCACTTGGATACACAGTAAGCGGACGCAAAAGTCCTACAATACCGTAGCCGAAGCATGCAGTGGAGAATGTTGCCAGAATGGCAGTGGTGGCATGGACGTTCGTGTCATAATAAAGCTGAGCGAGCGCTAATCAGTCTAGATACAAGGATAACGCCAAGGAATCTCACCTTTTGTACGGCAAAATTATTGACTGCGGTACTTCCGTAAGCAGCCGTCGACGCCACCAGGGATGCTATAACATGCTATGTCTCCTGTCGGCCTCGCGGCTTTGATGCTTGAGTTTTGAGAAACAGCACGCACCTCCTTAAGCCGGAACTCCCCGGGGTTGATGAAGTCCAGGACGGGTGCTAGCCGGGCGAACCGAGTGTTCTCTACCCATGACGCCCGTGGGAGGAATGTCGCCCACACGCTGCCGACGGAGTAGATCAGCAGAAGGAGGAACACAGTTGACACGACCACTTGTAATGGCTTGAAGATATATATCTATCCCGAGTGTCAACCTAAGGTCCAAAGTGGATGAGGAAATGGTAAACGCACCTGGCACATCGCGGCGCCCAAGCCAGCAAACAAAGTACCGAGGAAGAGCGATCGGAAGGTCAACGCTGGATCTCCGTCGTCCCTCACGTCAAACAAGAAGTTCGACACATCCTCTCCGTTGCGGATGACGGGCTCCCCGTTGACGAAGAGGGCGCCTTCGCGATCGGAGAGGTCCTCGAGGGAAGACTCCTTGCCGTACGACGACCCCGTCTCCGCCTTGTGTGCGACGCTATCGACAACGTCGTTATCATGGGCGGGCTTCTTCTCATCAGCGTAGGCCGGCTCGATGGGATCTCGGAGGACGGGGAGATCAGCGAGGGCGTTGGGGCCGGACATGGGGGGCCAAAGCGTCGTCGATTCCAACTTGCTCGCGATGCCCCTCGAATGCAGACACTTAAAAGCCCTTCTCCAAGAACTGGCCCGAAAAAGTCTGGCCCAACATCTGGGAATCTTCTGGAGCGATTCGCGCCCAAGAGCTGTCTATGGCAGGACCATGGCGTACCAAGGCCGCGATGGAACGTCGGATGGATCAATGATGATTGCAGGCTCATTGCACGCATTTCAAAGTCAGGGCCTACAATGGCGAATCCTTGCGCAAAGCGTCGGCGACCGCGCGGTCGTGATACTTGAGCGGCCCAGTCATGTGGGATCGAACAACCATTAGGCACATATCAAACGTTATTGCCCCGGAACTTCGTGATCGCGCGCTCGGAGCTGGCAGAGTAGCATAGAGAGTTGCGCATCTTCATTTTTCAGCTGTCCTGGGCATCGCACCATCGTGGCGATGAAAAACACGAATGATTCTGTCGGAAAAATAAAATTCCCCTTGAAATGCCTTTCAAGGCAAGTCAAGGCGTCAATGAGATCAGGACATTGCAAGCCCTTAATTAAAGAACGTTAGTATTGAGCGCCGACATTCTATTCCGAGGCATCTCAAGGCGCCCGCAATGTCCGCTCAATATACCATTTTGGGCTACTGAGGCGCCGGACAGGCGACCAAGCAGCTCATCCTTGGGCTTCATATTGACCGTTGACTGGTCTCAATAGCACTCAAATCTTTTAAAATAAACATATTATGATGGTTTATACATGTACTACATACACAACAGGCAATAATATACAGATATATCATAGGGAGGCAATGGCTGTACTCACCAGCTGCATAGGCAAAATGTCACGGTGCTGGGAATGCAATTAGCTCAGTAATTCAACAGTGTGATAGCAGGTAACATGTCTTTTCTAAAATGGAGGGTGCTACATCTCTCAGTGATACTTAGCCGGGTTGGAGCATAGGCATTGGAGATGCCGTTGGCAGCTTTGACAGCTGCCCGGGCACAGTCGGCGACATGCGCAGCTCCAGGATGTTACGGGTGGCTGATGTATGGGGCATGAGGGGGCTGGTGCTTGTTGGATATATGGATGAGGTCACCTCCAGCTGCGGCCGCCATGGCAATCCTATATGTCGCTCAGTAGTCAGTAAATTTCAGCCAGCTGAGTGAGAACACGAGGCTTCAAACTTACCAGAGTACCCTGGGCTGTACATCCTGGTGTACCGCTGCAGGACAGAATGAGGGAGCTGGGGATGTTGATGCTGAGAGGGAGAGCCAATGAGATGGTGGTTGAAGACAGAGATGGTTGAGTTATGATTCCGTCTCTGTTTAACCAATAAGTAGCGCCGTTGCGTCATCCAAACATACTCAAACCCTGAATGGGGGTTATGGAGAACTTAAGCTGTCTCAAGGTGCCGTGGTCCTGATTAGAGACATTA
>NW_006767638.1:388120-399042 GCF_000300595.1 Phanerochaete carnosa HHB-10118-sp | reverse complement strand
AACAGCACTTCTGCTGAACTTATATATGCGCAGTTTGCCCTGGCTATCATCAGCCAGTTATCCTGTCGCATGCTGAATGTCTTACGCTGGATGATTATGTCTATTCTGGCTGTGGCTCTGAGTGTGGTCTCAAGCATGTCAAGTGGAAAAAACACCGAAAGTCTGCCAGCAAGCCATCCAGTGAAGGTTTGCCACAAATGAAAAGGAATGCACAAAATGAAACAAATTTAGAAAAAGCAAAGTCTCCCTGGACATTTGGCCAGCTAACTGCAAGCATTATTGATAAGGCTTTCCATAGAAAATTTCCTCATCTGTGTATAGTGATGTGCAGGCCTGGCTTGGGCTCAAAGCCCACAGTTGGGCTTGTGGCGATGCCAAGCTGAGTCCTGAGTCTGAGCCAAGCCTGAGCCTGGCCCAAGCCGTAGGCTTAAGCCCGGGCTTGCCAAACTTAGGACAAGTATTTATATGCTACAAAAGTGAGCATATTTGTATGTAATAGGCTGCTATTGCATGCACCCACTGTACTGCAGCCTTCAGAGAGCATGCAATCGTGCTATAAGCCATGTTATGACAAGGTTCACGAAGGGGCACCTACGGTGAATGCCAGGCGATGGTGCACAATTGCGCCTAGTCACACTAGCAGGGACTGCCCAGTCTGGTAAGTCAACATTTTGTCTTGTATGTGTATATAAAGCCATTCTTACCATGTTTTGAGCCCAGGGAACAGCAACACATTTGGTGCACCCAAGCCTGGGCTTTTGGGCTGGGCTTGGGCTTGACTACGCTCCGAGCGCGGCCTTGAGCCCACTGCCAGGCTTGGCTCGGGTCAGGCTTTTTGAGCCAGGTTTGGCAGGCTCGCGGGCTTTGAGGCCCGGCCCGCACATCACTATCTGTGTAAGTCAACAATATTTTATTTTGTCCCACCTGGTTAACATATATACATTTGGGCACTCAGCTGAAGAGGTTAATGACTCTTCAGACATTCATTGGCAGACTCTTGCCTACCATTCCAAGACAGTCAAAATGATGGAACTCTGAAATGAGTGGTTTGCACTGCATGAAACGGGAAGTTACGCAGTGGCATAACCTGAGCGTAACATGTGGATTACATCCAGGTTCTTCTCAGATCACACCCAAATTGTGACATAGGTGAATCTCATGGTAATTGCACAATTATGAAAGGATTACAGTCAGATTTTGATGGGATTTCACTCAGATTACACCTGAGCGTAATTTCTGTCAACGTGAGAGGTTATCCACTCATGTGTCATTACATAATCCAGTATGTTGAGATTTGGTAATTTTATTAAATGCTGCCTCTCCTTGCTCACTGTGACACTGGCCATTTATCTCGTTATCACACCAACAGAATCAGGTCTAAATCATGTCTATTGAATATCTAAAAGTACAAGATAGGCTGCGTGCAACATGACAAGTTGATGGGTGCATGCGTGGGAGGTGTGGGTATCTACTTGACGCCGCGTTGCTGCCTCACTTGATTCTTGCATTAAATATTCTTGAACATGGGCACGCACATCTGCAGATGCACCTGAGGCTATGGCAGTAAATGAAAGAGAGCACGAGGATAGCCAGGGAGATATGCACCTACACTGGGCAACAAAGTGACCACTGCTGCAACCACCAGCATCTGGCAAGTGCATCAGTGATGTCATGCGCTTTGAAGTCCAAGGATGACACTCACCTTGTGCTGACACAGGTGTTGCCCACTCATTGCATTCATCCTGAGGTGTCATGAGAACAATAACAAGATATAAGGGACTCGGCAGTGTGTGCACCAGAATATACCATGGAAGAGATACTTGTGGCGATAGACTTCACGCAAGCCTGTTGTGGGGGCACATCAGCACATGCTACCGTTTACAGACTAAAACTACTTACAATATGCACGGCAGCACTGACCACCTTGTCGAACAACGTGTCAGGCTGTGGATATCAGTTAGCAAGACATGTCAGGTAACAACAAATTATGTACCAGCGTGTGTTTGGGATAGCAACAGTACGGACAATACACGGTGATGCAGAAAACAGTGAGGCACTTAGCAAGAAAGGAAGGGTAATGAGGGAGTGTGATTAAGTGGTTAAGCGCACGCAGAGAGCACTATCGGTATTTATGTCGGGCACAAATGATTACTGACGAATGGATAACTTATCAGAAATATATTTAAGGAGAATAGGGGAGCTCTGCTCTGCATGAACGCTCGCCAGTGTAGTCTGGGTGGAATCTGAGCGTAGCCCAGGCATTACGACGAGATTTCGCTGCCAGCGTAATCTAATCGTAACAGGCGCAGAATTTGGGAGTTATCTCAGACTACGCCGAAGTTACGCTTCGGCATAACTTGCCGTTTTGCGCAGTGTTGTGCAGCATCCCAACATTAGAGAAACCACTGGACCTACCGCCAGTGTCACATGCAAGGAAGAAGACAGCAAAGAAGTTGTGGGGGCTACAACGGAGCTGTCTGGGTGTGTATTGCTTTGTATTACCACTGATAGCATTGTTGAGTCTTTTCAGTTCCCAGATTGATTCCATTGACAGCTGCAAGACCGCACCTTATCTTCTACCTGCTTCGTCTGAGTCTGTAGCAGGTACCTTTGGCTTTGAGATGGACTAGCTATTTCTCTCTGCCTGTTTACCACCACCCATACTCTTATCAACAGCATAGTATCAAGCCATGTTACTTAGTAGTGCATTAGATTGGAGCTGTTCCTGTGCTCCGACGCTTCATCCACTTCGTCTAGTGACTTACTAGTCTAGCGACATGAAGCATTCTATTTGCAGAGCCAGACATGAAACTGAAGAGCAGAAAAATTACGAGGACCAGAGAAATTATTGAGTGACGGAGACATGCGATTACTGCAGGAATCAATTACAGAGGCCGTGAACATAAGGGCGACCTGAAGCGATATGTACGCGAACAAAGGGTCTCTGAGTGATGATGAGAAATTGCAATGGAAGGAGCTGCATGTGCGTGAATGGTATATGATACACGAGTATGATGCGAAAGAATATCCAGAGCATAGCAAGAAGACAAAGCGTTTATGACACAAAGAGGGGGCAAAAATATAGATATCACAGGAGAGGAAGGGAGTGAGGAGCATTCACTGCACGAGACACCCGCTCTTGTCGCCCTTCGCTTCGCGTCTCTTCCCGCTGTCCCGCATGGTGCCCGAGAACGTTTCACCTGTTGCGGCAAAGGACCGTGCATCCTCGGTGTCAACCATGGATACACCCGAGAACGAGGTCATTCTAGAAAGCCGGTGGTCGGTGCGCTCTCCGACAGAGACATCAGTCTCCACGATGGAGATCGCGGACCGACGCACGGTCTCGGGTCGGCTTTGGAAGCTCTCGGCCGTCACGGCGCTGCGCAGACTCGAGCTTGGCGGGGATGTGCTGCTGCTGGCGATAGAAGAGGGGCGCTCCTGGACTGGAGGAGGCGGGTTGCGTCTCAAGATTGAGGTCTTCCGAGATAAGTTCCTGGACGGGCTGGACGTGCTGGTCTGGTCAGTGTCGTTATGGTTGTTAAGGGAAGATCGGGAGCGTTTGAAAGCCTTAAGAACTTTGAAGGCCGTAGGAGGATGGTGAGGAGGCGGAGGCGAATGTGGAGGCGTAGTATAAGAAGTAACGGAGGCATCGACACTGGTCCTGGAGGACATTCCGGCATCGGACATGGGCGTTGGCGGGGTATGGAGCGCGCTATGGGCAGCAAGGAACTCGAGAGGATTGCTGAATGCACTGTTGGGAGTCCCATTCTCCGCATATTGGGCGTAGAGAAGTAGCTGGGCACGAAGGTCACAGGTGGGAGGAGCATTATGGGAACAGCGAGTGTGGCAGATGAGGCTGCACGATTCACACAGTACGGCATTCTTCTTTACACTTGAATGGCAGACGCGACAGATCACCGCTACATGAATCATGTCAGTAATCGTATCAAAAAAACTAGGCCCGAGAACTTACGCTTCGCAAAGGTCGTCTTCACAAACGTATGGTCACGGGGGGTGAGAGTATCGTGAGATAGCCGGCGAGATATAGGCGCCTGCGGCGCAATCTCAGGCGTAGAACGAGGGGTGACGCGGTCAAGCTCAGGCATCTCAACCTTGGCGAGGTATTTGATGACCTCGGACTTCTGCAGATCCGCGCTGACGCGGCGCAGGAAGGGAATGCTGTCCTGCGGGCGGATTTCCTTGTTGTGCGCAGCCCAGTTCTGCCTGAGCCACTCGTGCTCGCACAGATCCTCTGCGTTAGGGCGCATGCCGGGGTCCTTGTGAAAGCACTGGCGCAGAAAGTCCTTGAGGAGACCCGAGCTGCTATCAGGGAGCGGAGGCATATCATCTTCGACGATACGGAACATGACTATAGCATGCATAGCTCAGTAAGAATGTAATGATGCCTGAACAGTGAATGATACGCACCGGACATAGTGTTGGCAATCTCGCCGTACGGAGGACGGCCCGTCAGTAGCTCGATGACTGTGCAACCAAGCGACCAGATGTCCGACTTGGTGGAAGCGCCCTTGAGCTCGATTACCTCGGGAGCCATCCAGTTCGGCGTGCCGGCGACATCCTTCATCTCCCTCTCCATCGCGCGTAAGTTGAGAGAGACACCAAAGTCCGAGAGCTTCACGTTCCCGTTCTTCGTCGTCAAGATGTTAGCAGCCTTCAGGTCACAGTGCACGACATCGCTCTGGTGCAGGTAGTGCAGACCTTCCAGGATCTTGACGACGTAACCCGCCACGAGACGCTCATTCAGCTTGCCGAACGCCTTGAGGGTCTGGCCGAGCGAGCCGTTCTCGGCGTACCTGCCGACACACGTCAGCACATCTCACAAAACGGCGTGGCAAAATGGAACGTACTCGAGCACAATACTCAGTGTGTTTTCATCCCTAGCCATGCCCTCGTACTTGACGATGCTCGGATGTGAAAGACTCTTAACGAGATCGACCTCCTTCATGAGCTGCGAGATCTCCTCTTCCTTCAAACCATCCAAGCCGATGCGCTTAACAGCAACCATCTGACCCGTGTTCAGATTCAGCGCTCTGTATACCGCTCCGAACTGTCCTCTGCCGATGCAGTTGCCAAGTTGCTAGGAGCGTCAACAGTCGGTCAGCAGTCACGCCGACGGTTACCGCAGCACTTACAAATTGTGTCGAAAGCTTGCCGTCCTCCTTGACAATCAACGTCTGGCGGACAGCGCTGCCTTCGTTCCGGGGCATGAGATCGCTCGCACTCGCAGTGCCACTGGCGGCGCCCAAGTTGACCATGCTCTCGAACCGCGATCGACGAGGCCTCGCGCCAGAATCGTCAAACGACTGTGGGCGGGGTCGCCGCCGCGAGCTGGAGCCGTCGATCTCGCTCTGGAAGCGGCCTCTGGGCATGCGCGGACGCTCCTCTGCCAATGCACCCGACGACGTCTTCGCGACCAGGTCTGGCGAGAAGTGCACGGCCTGCGACGGGATCGGCGACGCCTCGCCCGATGCCCTCCTCGATGGGAATGGTACAGAGATTGTGTCGTCGCTAGGAGGAGGCGGGTCCTCCGAGTCGTTGCGCGGGATGTAGATGCCGTTACGATTCATAGGGCCGGCCCTCGTGCTGCTCCGCCTGAGCATGATCCTCGGGCTGCCAGAGACGCCGCTACCATCCGGACTCGAATCTCCGCGATGCAGGACGTCGGACTTGGACAACAAGCCCGGCGTGTCGACGCTGTGCCTCGACCTGTGACTTGGCCGGCGTGAGAACTGTGGTAAGGACTCGACACTCCCATTAGATCGCGATGCACCACCGAGGACAAGCTTTCGCGGCGGCGAGATGGACAGCGGCGACGCCGGCGGTGACAGTGGTCGAGGGGATTGCGATAGTGGAGATGGCGGGCGCAGGTCCTCTTCGTCCAAGAAGGCGGTGCTAGGCTCCCTCTGAGCAGGAAAAGCATCCAAGAAATCGTCCGGCCACTTGCCCTTCCCCATCCTAATCGCTGACAGCTTGGGTCTCTGCGGTGCTGGTTCCGCCGAGCCGTTGCCATTTGAACTTCGTGTCCGACTCGCTGCTTTGGCGCTCGTACTGCTATCCTCTACCTCCTCGATCACCCTCGTCAGGTCTGCAACGGCAGTCTCACTCGGCCTTCGCTCGCGCGGAGGCCTCTGTAACTCTGCACTTCGCCACCTGGACATCTCCTCTGCGAGGAACTTGGCATCAGTCTGGCTGAGCGAAGTGTTCTCCGACGGAATATACGATGTGGCCTCGGTGGTCATTGTCCTGAGCGTCCCGAACCTGCTGTTCTGCGACTCGCTGTTGCGCCTGCTCCGCAGGTCCAGAAGGCTCGAGGTGCCCGTGGTGTCCGTCATCTGGCTGGACGAAGTCGACTGGCGCATTGCTGAAGAAGGCACCAGCGAGTCTGCCAGCGAAGCACGAATGGAGTCGCCGACCGATGCCCGTGTGGAGTCGGCCACAGAGGTCCTGTCCGCCGCCACTGCTGCCTTGGGGCGCAAGGGGGTCCGAGACGGAAGTCGAGGTGCTTGATAGACATCATCTGCCTCGCTGTCGCTTGGACCTTTGGAGCTCTCCAGATGTCCCGCGGTCTTACTGCCCTCTGAGTCCGACTCGTTAGGGCTATCGGACCGCACCGTCGGTAGAGTGGGGTGAGGCGGGCTAATTCGCTTCCTCTGCCTCGGTGTGCCAAGCGTGGGTGGAGAAACGGAACGCTGTGCCGTGCCAAGATTTGGCGTCGACGCAGCTGCCCTGTTGAGGGTACCGTGACCGTACGGATTGTTCGGCGATCGATGCACTGGCGAGCCCTGACCCTGGATAAACTTCGACTTGTCGATTGATGGGAACTCCGTAACTCGTAGCAGCGCCATGATGCTCTTCGCAACGCGGGCCATAGAGTCTGGCGTACTCTCGATGAGATCATCTCGGTGAAACAACTCCTCGGGGGGAACGCCCAGGGACGAGCAGGCGGCGAGAAACTTGGTGACGTTGGACGTCCGCACAAACCCATCTTCGCGCTTGTCGACTCGGGAAATGAGACCGGGATGCAGCTTGTTTGCGAGCCTGCAGGAAAAGGGCAGAGACACGTTGAGTCGGCGACCCGTGCTGTGCTGCGGACGCCGAGGGTACAAGAATAGAGAGAAAGGACGCACTGGCAGAGTACATAACCGTCCCGCAAGGCCTCGCCGAAATGCCTTCGCTCCCGCTCCTCACCACCCGCACCCAACCCTGTTAACCCGCCAGGGCTCGCTGGACTCGGCTGACTGGTATTCACAGACCCCATCCCGCTCTTTCCCCATATCCTCTCCAACCTTGCTAACGACCGCAACCGAACCTCTACCTCTTCGTACTCCTTCGAATCCAATCCAAAATCTCGTACTTGCGATGGCGGCTTCAGCATTTCCTTGACAAGCAAACTAGACGCATTCCGCACGAGCTCGCGGTGTTCAGCTGTGGCTGCCGTTGCCAAAGACGTCGTGGAAGCGTTGACGCCGCGAAACTGTCCAAAGACAGGTGAGTAGTTGCGTTGTGAAGGCGATGGCGCACTGGGTCGTATGGATGTGGAAGGAGAAGCTGCGCGAGATGTAGCCGGTGAAACGCTCCTTCTGGGGACTTCTACGGATCGCCGTAGGACTTCGCCAGATGGTCTGCGCACTGCTGTAGGTGTGGACGAAGATAGGGGGAGATGCGAGCTTGATACCGAGGCGGACGGCTGTTGAGCTCGATGTGTCGGAGTGCGAGAAGGTGATCGATGTTGCCGTGGATTCAAGGGACCCGGGGCTGTTGATGAGCCGGGAGCGTTATCTCCCAAGGGCAGATGGCTCGTGCTTGCTGCGGCTCGCTTCGTAAGTGTCGCCGCAACGTGTCCAGCTTTCGGTGTTGGCAATGGTGGTATCAAGTCTGCCGAGCGTGGACCCGCCCGCGTTCGACTTGAAGTCGACGTGTCCCGCTGAGAATCAAGTGAAGCACGCCCTCTCGGTGTTCCGGCGTTGGCTAGTACGGTCGACACAGGTGGTGGTCTGTGCTTGGGAGCTTTGGGTTCCACCGAAGGTGAGGACGTGCCGTTGGACCGAGAATCTCGCTTCGCAGCTAGGGGAAGTGGGGTGCTGATCCCCTTTGCGTTGATGGTGCCTTTGTCATTCGCTTTCCTTAGTCGTTCCCGGGGTGGAGAGATCAAAGCTGAGACATTGGAGGACGACGCGGCGGGCAGCGCGAACGGCTGAGAGTACGGCGACGGGAAGGCCTCCGAGGCGAGATGGACGGCGGGTGAAGACATGCTTGCCTGCCGGAGCGATGGCGCCTCGAAGGGTGTATGGCCTGCCTCACGAACTTTGCCCTTGTCCCTATCTCTCTCCACTTTGTTCACTTCTACCCTGGAGCCGGATGCAGCGGGCAAGGCAGCTAATTGGGCAGTGGGTTCTTTACCACCAGGGCGGCGGAAAGAAACCTTAGATAACATGCTTGCTTTCGATCTCTCCTTCGTTACCACCACGTCCTCTGACCCTGGAGCGGCCCTCTCCTTGCCCTTGCCCGCCGAGATCGTGCCTACTTCATCCACGGATGCTTTGCTTCGCAGCCTACTCCCTGTGCGAAGGGTATTCTCAAGCGACGTGCGCAGGCGACTGAATGTTCGTTGACGGTTTTCGGATGGCGTGGGGGAGGACGGCTGGGAATTTGATGGCTGGTGCCGAGATGGAGACGCGACAGCTGCTCGACGAGAAGACGGCGCGTCTATGTTGGATGAAGGCGCCATATGAAAGGGACCGGAGATGTGCGCGCTAGGTTTCTGAGAAGGCAGGATTGCTGTGGCCATGAGCGAACGTGTCGGGGGGAACGATGCGTTTTGGGCCCGGTAATGCTAAGACTGTCGATCATGCGGGGTTGAAGAACACGAGGAGACAGAGAGAGTTCGCGAACACGATGCACGGTCAATGGAGATGCAGAGCAAGGAGTAGCGAGCCGGACACTCACCTGAGCACAGGGAACGCTATGACATACGGTGCCGACCGAGACAACTCCGACGGTTCTGAAGGAGAACTAACCAGAAGAGTCGAAGAGCAGTAGAGAATGGTCATGCAATGTGCGGGACGGTGGAGAGATTACGACAAGGCGCGAAGCGATCCGAAGAAAGTTGGATAAGCCGTTCGGAATGCGTCCTAGTGATCAGGAAACTGCGTACCACCAGAACGGTCATGCACACTTGCAAGCCAATGAGTGTCGTCGAGGTCGTTCGCGGGGGAGAGTGACCTCGTTAAGGACAAGACGAAAGGAGTGGGAGCGCAGGCTAGGAGAGGAGAGAGAAAGAGGATGCGAGGCTCTTGTTAGCGAGCACGCTGCCAAAGCCGAGAAGCGCTTCGGCTCAATTGCGGCGTCTGCTGATGGAAAGCAGATGGCTTCCTGGGAGTTATACCCGCGCGACGAGGAGGACACGACGAGTTCGAGGAGGCAAGGATGGCGGTACGAGTTGATTTAGCTAAGGCTGCCTGAGTGCTGACCAATTTTGGTGGGCCAGAACAGGGGCAGCAAAATATACACTCTCAAGCCTAAAACCGAGGGGAGGCTCGCCTCGCGAGTCGCCGATGACAAGAGACAATCTGAGCTACCGCAGCCCTCGACTCCGACAAGCCGCGATCCGACGGCACGATCCGCAGACCCAAAACCTCTGCTCTCTCCGCCTGGGAAAATCCACCACATCGAGAACTTTCTTCCCGTCCGTCGTCGCCCTCCATCCACATCAGAATCGCAGAACCTCCAGAAGCACGGACGGGTCAGCTGCGGTCATCGGTGTCTCGCGCGCCTTGCTCATTTGATCATCTCCGCCGTACGATGCTCGCCTCGGTGCGCCACATTGCGCATCCACGGCGCGTACGTCCGCGTTCGGATTTCAAAATCAATCGGGACTTGAATTGTTACCTCGCGACGGGCTATGACGAAATGTGCTATGCTATCGCTGTTTATCAGATACATGACGAGCAAAGGACATGCGCACCCCTCTTGTACTTTGCCTTCAACCGGGGCGGTGCATTTTCCCCATGATCGTTGAAACGACGCAACATTGTGGGTGAAACGACGCCGACATCGCGACAAAGCCCGGTAAGTACTAAGCAGCGAGACAGAGGCCACTACGAGAGTGATATCACGAACCTTGCCCACATCTCTCACGTCGAAGGGCGCGCGAGCAGTCTGTCACGTGAAACGTGACGCGCGCGTGCCGTTGCCCGACGCCGCGGGGTGGGCTGTGTAGCATGCCCGCCGGCGAATACTCACCGTTGGACGGTTGGAACGCCGCGCTTGCCATTCAATCGTTTGCCAGGCCCGGGGGGCGGCATGTCTCGGATGCCCACGAAACGCGTCATACATAGAATGACTCGGACGGCGTACCTGAACATCGGTCAACTTCCGGACAAACCCCACTCCGGTCAAAGGCATAGTTACTGTACAGCCCGTGCGCTGGGACCGTGCGGACAATTCAAGTCCGCGCCGTCGAGAGCTCTGCAAGTTGCGAAGCTCCGAAGCTCAGTTCCTGAAGGCTGTGGAATTATTAACAAGCTATGCAACCACTTACTGGACTTCGCCACACGCCGTCGTTGGGGAGACCTAGGCCTGTTCTGTTGTCTAAGACTGAGCAAGCATCCCGACACTGCTGTGCCAGAAACCTGTGCAATAGCATCGGTGTTTAAGGGTCTGTGGGGGCTTGACAATGTCTGATAGACCAGGCTAGAGCGCATACAATCAGTTCAAATGCAGAATCGGCGAAGCAAGACGTGGAGGTGGGAAGAGGACAGATCGTAGACGCCGGGTTGCACACTCGGCGCTACTTTCAAACTTGAGCTCAGAGAACGCCGCGTGCTGCTGAGACTAGTGTCGAAAGTCGGACCTATGCAATCTGAAAATTTCTCATGGCTTTGCGGAAGAATTTTGTGGTA
>NW_006767638.1:368494-387578 GCF_000300595.1 Phanerochaete carnosa HHB-10118-sp | reverse complement strand
GTCGAGAGCTCTGCAAGTTGCGAAGCTCCGAAGCTCAGTTCCTGAAGGCTGTGGAATTATTAACAAGCTATGCAACCACTTACTGGACTTCGCCACACGCCGTCGTTGGGGAGACCTAGGCCTGTTCTGTTGTCTAAGACTGAGCAAGCATCCCGATACTGCTGTGCCAGAAACCTGTGCAATAGCATCGGTGTTTAAGGGTCTGTGGGGGCTTGACAATGTCTGATAGACCAGGCTAGAGCGCATACAATCAGTTCAAATGCAGAATCGGCGAAGCAAGACGTGGAGGTGGGAAGAGGACAGATCGTAGACGCCGGGTTGCACACTCGGCGCTACTTTCAAACTTGAGCTCAGAGAACGCCGCGTGCTGCTGAGACTAGTGTCGAAAGTCGAACCTTTGCAATCTGAAAATTTCTCATGGCTTTGCGGAAGAATTTTGTGGCGCACAACGTGAGTTATGGCCTGGAGGAAGTGCGGAAAAACTTTATCGGCGAGTCTACTGTAACCCCAACTCAAGGTGAACTGATCCAACGGCTGAACTTAGCCAGCCCAATTATACTAGGGGGAAGGTTGCGGAGGCCACGGTCTAGGAGGCTCCTTGCATTGATAAAACCGGTGGGGAAATATTCTTCGCCAATGACGAACCTCACCATACGTTTACCCACGCCGGCTGCACATACAACCAGCATTCAGGCCTACCTACAAGCTCAGTCAGCGGGCTCATCGACTATCAGTAGCCACCACCTCCACTCCCAAGTTAGGTGTCGCTTACCACAGTTGAGGAATATGGAACCATCGTCGAAAGCTCGCTTCTGCCCATCGGGCGAGAACTCTGCGCTACATATTCTACGTGGCTCTCGAATTGATCCTTGGGCGAGTACTCTGAGCTACATATCCTACGTGGCTCTAGGCTGAAGGAGTCCATCCTCAAATAAGGTAGATTTGAGAGCTCGAAAGCGTGGCGGATATCTGGGTCCAAAGCGCCACGGAGGAGCTGCCTTCCGTTTTTGGAAAATCTGATGCCGGAATATCCCGCCCTTTGTCGATTGCGTCCTTTTCCTCCAACCATACGCAAGACGGAGGCTGCAGTACGAGTGCGCCTGATTACAGCTTCGCATGTCAGTGATTTTTTTTTCATATCTGGAAAGAACTATTGAACAGAAACTACTAGCACTCATGAGTAGCGGGCTGATTTGTCTTCCTGCGAAGCTTGCAGACCGCCAAATTTCTAGTCAGTTCAAGGACATCATGACCTTCTGAAAGTTATCTATCACCGACGATGACATGCGACTACAATACTTACTTGCAGCTGAGCGGATCTCGTTCAAGGAGCCGGTTCTGCCAAAGGTCCATCTCCGCCAGGTACAGTACACTTCTCCCATTGATCTTGACGATCATACGCTCTAGAAAATGCTCTGATTCTTGTTTGTACTGTGAGACAAGGATTATGTCTCTTTTAAGACCCCAACCGCAACAGTATTCGACGCGCATGTAACGAGCGCCCTCTCGTGCGACCAGGCACCCAACGCCCCAGCAACCGCGCCACAGAGTCTCCCCCGCTAGTTTGCGTCCCCTGGCAACCCTCCCACCTGTTGTATCAAAACGCAGCGCCGACCTCTTTTGCACATGGGCACGGCAAAATCATCTATTTCCAGCTGCCAAAGCTAGCCAAAGCTGCGACACTCACCACGACCTTCTGATGGGTCTGTGATGACGAAGAACCGCTAGAAGCGATCCAGTAGGAGGTCAATAAGGAGAGGACGCTGCTATCGTTGACTGGTCCTGCGGCCCGAAGCCTCTACTTGACGATGATCTCGCCGTGAGCAGCTTGTCGTACAGACACTGGTCGATCTCTCTACTGGTGATGGCAAACTTGTATCGTCTTGATCGCACACTCCTGTCTGCCCAAGGGAGAACGCTTTTGGCCTCGACGTATCTCTCGCCCGCGCTGCTCACCCATACACTGTCGTCTTTGGGATTTATTCGCCCATTTTCTAGCGATGTGCGCCCAAAAAAACTCTAAAAGACCACTCCGTGATGTCATTCATGATGCACTACTGCTACACAAGGCGATCGCCGAACGATCGCGAAAACGACGGAAGATACAAATATATACATACATACACCATTTTACCCCGCGGATGTCGAAGAGCAGAAGCACGGGTACATTCAAAAACAGAGGAAACAGCAAGAAGACGAAGGGGGACACGGCGAACTCATCGCGCTGAGTTTTTCGCGACACGAGAAACCGTCGCTTAGACGGGCCAGGAGTCGGCGCGTACGGCGGTAATCCAGGCGGCAGCGGCGTCAGGGAACTCCCAGACCATGACGCCTGCGTCTGTGCAGAGCGCCCTGTCAGCATATGCGTGAGAATTGGGGGGGAGATCACTCACTCCAGCCCTGACTTTGGGCTTGTTCTACACAAGTCGCGAGCGTGGAAGTAGGCATGTAGCCGTTGCTCGCGTCGCTGGCAGTGGCAGGCTTGCCGATGACAAGCTTGCTAAGCGGGACACCAGAGGCCGCGATCTGGAACAGCGCGGTCTCGGGCCAGGTCGAGCTTGAGGCGGTGAGCAGACCGGAACAGGTGGTGTACTCAGTAGTGCCCTCTGTAAACGAGTATATCAGAAACTGGAGCCGAAAAAGGACGGGGCGTGCTCACGGTTGTAGAACTGGACATTGTACCAATCAATGGTGCTGCCAACGGAGTTGTGGACCCTGAGGTAGCCTCCTCCACCCCAGAAGGTGGGAGAGAACCACGGAGCAAGAGCTGTGGGCAGAAACTGTTGAAAAATTACGAAGGATTGAGAAGAAAAAGGTACATACGGGCATGCGTGACAAGGTACTGACCCTCAGGCAGCTGAGTGCGGAGCTGCTGAGTGAACGTGATCAGCCACTGCTCAGCGGAACCGGTACCCTCATCGAAAGCGTTCAGGTCCTGGATTCAATTGATGAGCATGCTATGTAGGGAAAAGCGTACGGCATCATACCTCGAAGTCAACATCGATACCGTCCAAATCGTACTGAATGACCCATGCAGCCATAGTGTTGGCCGTCGCGACAGGGTCGGCACCAGTGCTGGCTGGGGCATCGGTCGAGCCGAAGGCCGACACGATGAGTTTGATGCCTGCAGCCTCATACTGGGACTTGAGGCTTGATCGCTGAGAAGCACTCAGGCTGGCCCATTCCTCAGCTTTGTCCCAAGCCCCCTCGATCAGTAAAAACGAGAGTGCGAAGACATTGAAGCCCTGGATACAATCAGGTGCATGAAAGACACGCTAATTGATTGGACACATACTGTGATGGCAGAGGGGGCCGGGGGGCCAGTAATACCACTAGTATACTCGTCGCTGTATACGACCCAGTGCGGTGCAGCCGGAGTGGCACGAGCGAGGATCTCGCGAGCCTCGTGGTCCAGTTTGTCCCACCCAGCGGGGGCAGCGAGTACACCAAGAACATTGGTGAACGCAGACAGGACGACTGCCACGAGGATGCTCTGGAAGCTGAGGAGAACCATGGTAGCTGAGGTCTTGCAGGTAGCCTCTAGGAGATGGCGAGCTGAGAAGCTGCTGAGGGCTTCATGGCAGTCATTTGCAGGCATTTATACGTCCTCTGGCGGCCCCGCGCGCGGCTGGTCTGTCGTATCGCGCCTTGGACCATGAGGTCGCGAAGGTGACTACATTCGTATGTCTGAGAGTGTAAAGCGAGAAAGCGCCATGTCTGCTCCCAATGTAGCAGCGAGGACAGGCGGTACGATACTGGCGTCTGATTTGACGAGAGAGCATGAGTGGACAACGCTGGTGGTCCACACGGATGACAAGGAAGTGACCATAGGCTACCGCAAAACAGAGCATGCGCTGTTGCTTCTGTAACCCCCTTGGTTTGTCATGTGGGGCGCATCGCCCGAGGTCACCGTGCCTTGAGCAATGTGGGCGCGACGATCCAAGAGGGCATTGTCGGAGATGCCGAGGGTGTACTGTCACAAGGGACGCGGACTATCGTGGAGATATGCTAGAACGACGCTTAACAAACGATTTCCGAAAGGAAAACCAGCAGCCCGACGGCTCACCTTCGGCTTATACCACCACATGCTCGCCGTGGCTTTCAATCTAGGCTTGCTCAGCTTCAAGACCCGAACGCTTTAGAAGTAGCGAAGTAGATCGTGTGCTGGCAGGAGAAGCGACGTGCACAAAGCGTAAATGGAACGTCGTGAGTGTGCAAAGAAGTAGATCTCTCTGTTACCAAGGGCCGGATAATGAAGAAGAACAGTTGCAGGCCCCGTCATTCTGGACCACATGTCAACCTACGAATGAGATCGGTCATTATCGCCAAAAACACGGAAGACGGGGGAGGAGCCATCCCAGCCCATAAGACTTCGGCGTCATGCGCGTTTATCGCGCAGGGTTATGAAGCACATGGGATGCGTATGATGGTACGTGTGCGCGTGCCTAATTTGGCTCGAGAAGATGTCGTAATGCTCCAGGGTATTTCTACGTCTTCCGACTCGAAGTGCGGTATGTAGGAGTTATCTTTGGTCTGCGCAGAATGCCTTTGATAACGGTTGTTCAAGATAACCACGGTGAGAGAAGCTTACGGCCACAATCGCTCAGAGCGCCGAGGCTCCTGTGACCCGAAAACACTCCGGGTACGATGCGGGTGTCCTAGCCGGACAAACCTACGAGGACAAAAGAAAGCCGTTGGTTTTGCTATGTAGGGCATGCAGGAGGGAGACAGCATAAATCACCTGGACGGATTCCACGCGTCTAGCAGACTGTTCACACAATATCTGTGATGCGCTCTATATTGAACCATGCGTTCTAGTGATCATATGAGGATCGGAGCATCTCTCAGGTCATTAAAACGCACCATAAGCTTTGCACCTAGTACCGGTGGTCCATCCCGATTTCCGATGAGAGTAAATGAAAGCTTGATCTGCACTATCTCATTCTGTCAACCTGCGCTGGAGGAGGGGTATCATGTAGGCGTATCTTAGCAGCCCTAAATGTCAGTAGGTATCCGTAGCAGTCTATAAAAAAATGCCACAAGGCTAATTACACGGCAAACAGCCTCGCATAGCGTGACACGATCGATCCAGGACAGGGAAGATGGCAGTTGCAAAGAGGCCGCACTAAGCGCCGGAGTGGTGGCGGCGAAATCGCACAACCGTTTAAACGTTTATACTCCACACTGTCTTGGAACAAGTTACTATCCCACCATACAGAAAGTTACAGTGCCGACAGGAAAAATCAACGCCGTCAGTTGCTGTCAAGTGCGCCATTCCCATTGCAATAGTCAACATTTCCGGTCGCCGGGTTACCCGCCCACGCCGGGAACGGTCGAGCACTCCCGGACGCACCAAACACAGCGAAAGACAGAATGAAAATCATGACCTGTGCTCCGCCATCGAGTGCACCACCCAAGATGTAGTTGTACTTCTTGTACCAGCCCGGATGGTACCGCCGAAGCCAGACTTGGGAGACGATGCCGACAATGATGGAGTTCCATACAGGTGAGTTGGTACCTGCGCTGAGAAATGCGGAGTAATTGAAGATGATAGGCAGCACAATGTCATTGATGCGGATGGGTCCTATCTTCTGCCAACGCTGTAACCAAATGTCGATGATCAGGTTTTCATTTGAGTCGTGTGAACGGTGTGCAGCTTACTTTGGCGATGAGCCATTGCAAGAAAGTGGGAGCCATTCCAATCACTAGGCCCAGTGGAATGACGAAATATGGTCCGCTTGGGCTGTACAGCTCTTTCGCGAGGGCCCATGTTACCGCAGCGCTGTTCAAGCTTTGAGTTTGTTGACCGGACTGGCAGACACGCCGCTTGGTTAGGTGTATCAAACCGGAAATGCAAGGGACGTACCCAAACGTTCGTTCCCAGAGGACTTAGCAGGATCTCTTTTTGAGCGTCAACAATGGAAATCATGACCACTGGCAAGGACTATCAGCAACCATTTCAACAGCGATAACTGTGCCATACCATAGTTAATCACAGCACCCAGTATGGTACCCCAGACTTGTGTTAGAAACATGACCCGAGGGGGGATCTTGAGATATTGTCCCATCTTCAGGTCCCCGGAAAGACCTACGACAGTGGAGACAACGTCGTGGCTCCACATAGAGAACTGTCGCCAAAATGAGGTGACTGCGCTCTGCGAGGCACGGCGGCACGTACGTAGAGATTGGCTACAGGCTTTCCAGGGTTGACCGCGCCTGCTACCATCTTCATGAGCTGGTTCGTTGCAATTCCATTGCCCATGCGCGCGAACAGGAGACATGAGATTGGAGCAATGACGCTGCCGAGTAAGAGAGCAATGATATATGACCACCACGGCAGGGTAGTCTCGCCTTTGAGCACAACGATTAGGCCTAGATGGAGTTGTGAGCATCGCGTCATCCGGGATCAACTGGGCGTGCTACTGACCAGCAAAGAAAGCCAGTAGAAGCAGCCCTACATACCAATACCAGGGCGCTTCTTTGTACTTCTGTATCGCCTGGAGGATGCGATCAGGTGACGGATCCTTGGTAGTGCGGAAGGAAATAGCTCACTTTCCAGTGACGATCAGGCTGTGTACCAGCTCTTGCTTGCTTAAACGACTTCGCGACATATGGCCCCCAAAACAAGAAGCAGTGCGCGATGAGACCGCCAATGGCAAGATTCTGAGTAAGGTTAAACCATGCATTCGACCCTCAAATCCCTCTATTAGCATCACGTGAACGTAGGAGCGTCGCACCAGGAGCTACCTGTCAGAGCTGGAAGTCCAATCTCATTCAATGCGGTCTTGTTTAAGGAGAAGTTGTCGTTGAAGACTGCCTCCTGAGGGTAAATTGAGCCGTTCGAAGCAAAGAGGGAGGTTGATAGCATTGGGAAGGCTAGCGACTGCGAAGAGCTACGTGTCAGAATGGAGTTAAGCTGAGTAAGGTAAAGTGCTTACATTCCAGGCGTTCGAATAGTAGATTCCCATGATGACAGCATAGCAGACGACAATCCCTATCCACGAATTCGCTTCGCACATGGTTAGCGCGGGGAAAGCGACATGAAGACATCGGGTGAATCTAACCTTGCTGAACGAGTGGCAAGCTCACGTATCTGCCAGCGGATAGAAAGGTTCAGTTATGGATATCAAACGAAATGCGCCTTTTTTGCTTACGCGGAGGTAATGTACTGCCAGTCAAAGCCGAACGAGAAGAAACCGAGGCCCTCATTACCGTCCGTGCCTCCAAACAGGTTTGTGATGATGTTCTGGGCGTTGGGAGAGGCATGCTGCGTCGCCAAGCAGACAATGTTGACACCGTTGAGCAGGGGAAAGATGTAGGACGGCAGCACTTCGTAGAAGAACATGCCGGTAAAGGCCGTCCAAAAGAGCTTCACCCGCTTCTTGTTGTCCTTTGTGTCAAAGTGCAGAGCTATAAGATAAGACACGCATGAGTCGACGTACACCATCAAACCTGCAATATCTCACCCTGGAAGATGGACACTGTGGGTAAGTTCTACAATAGTATGCTGAGTCACGCGATCAGAGAAAGACTAATGAGAGTGACATACGCTCCAGTACACCATCTCACTCGGATACACTGTAAGAGGGCGGAACAGTCCAACCAAGCCATACCTTCCGAAGCAAAATTAGCGTAAACCCAATCCGGTCTGGGGCAGGTAGCTTACCCGAAGCAAGCGGTGGAGAAAGTGGCTAGCACTGCGGTGGCAGCATGAACGTTCGTCGAATAGTAGAGCTATTCAACGTTAAGTTTGCATGAGCAAATTGGACGAAGGTCACCAACCTTCTGGACAGCAAAGTTCATCACGGCGGTGCTACCGCCGGCAGCCGTAGAAGCGACCAGAGACGCAATAACGTGCTATAGACTTCATTTAGTATCGATTTCCGACGCAGAGCCGAAGCAGTGACCTCTTTCAAGCGGAACTCGCCAGGGTTGATAAAGTCCAGAATGGGCGCGAGTCGTTCGAAACGGGTGTCCTTAACCCAGGAGGAGCGGGGTACGATCGTGGCCCACAAGTTCCCGACAGAGTAGATGAGAAGCAGGAGGAAGACCGTCGAGACGCTTACTTGGACCGGTTTGAAGAGATAGATCTGCCCAGCCGTGAGCCGTGAAGGACGGTGAGAGACGCAGGAAGTGGACGTGCCTGACACAATGCAGCGCCCAGGCCAGCGAACAGCGTACCAAGGACGAAAGATCTGAAAGTCAGTGCAGGGTCTCCATCGTCGCGGATATTGATAAGATAGTTCGAGACGTCCTCGCCGTTGCGGATGACAGGCTCGCCGTTCACGATAAGGGCGCTCTCCCTATCGGAAAGGTCCTCGACGAGCGAGTCTTGTCCGAAGGAGCCTTCTTTCTTGGAGACTTCATCGGCGCTGATATCCCGCATCTTCTCCTCAAAAAGGTCAGAAGTGTCAGGTGAACCCTCCAGGACGGGAAGAGCAGCGAGAGGGGTGTTTGCAGACATAGCGGCCGTCCGCCTGAGTGCTCTCGGGCCTGAAGGTTGCACAGCCGAGATTTATAGTCCCCTATCTGAAGAGGACGCATAAATATTCTGGACAGTCTCCCGGATGCCATTTGCGATCAGACAGGCGTGGGTACGAAGTGCGCATTTGCGCATCCTAACCACGCTGCGGGAGGAGATAGAGCCGACAGTAAGTCGCGAGATACTTCGTGGCTCTATCGTCCGATGACGGAATCTTGCGAAGTACGGCGGGTCTTGTATTATCGCACCACCACCGCGGGTGCGATGAGACATTTGCTCGCTGATGATGCGTACATCTGGGTGCACATGATAGCTCTCCCGACGTTACCCCTAGACTCGGTGCGGGTACGGGCGACAATTTGTCTATACAAGGCTCAACATGAGCTGTAGCACCGAGAGATAGGGAATACAAGTCATGCTTACCGCTCCCACAGTTGGTTCCCTCGGGGAATCGAGAAGTTTTGTGGGATAGAAACAGTGTCGGCTTTGGGCAATGTTCTCTCATGCATCACCCACATAGCTATTATGGATTGCGAGCATCATAGTGCCGATTAGAGATGAATGAGAGGCATAACATGGCACATACTTGCTACTCAGGTCGCCTTCCATTTGAGACGAACTGCCGCGGCGGCGCTTGTGAGATCCTTGGGCGCCTCCGGCTCGGCGGCGCTTAAAGGCAGAAATTCGAGAATTTTCGAACTTACCGCCGCGTTCCTTTCGCAACGACGACAGTAATGAAAATAGTGGACATTCCTCTTGTAATCTAGCCTAGGATTGTACACAACCCATGAAAATGCATGCAGCCGCAAATGAGCGACTGCATTCTATCTAAATTTTAACGGCACTCGATGTGAGAGGTGTGATCGCGTACATACTAGTGCCTACAGTGCCTATGCTGGGTGACAGACACTCGGTGGCGTGCCCTGTACGCCCCTGTCGGACGTGCTGGAGGCGGGCACGAGAGTCGGTGCTCGCGGCGAGGTTTGATATGCCTGGGCTTGCTGCGCAAATTTCAGTCGCACTAGGCGATCTCCGGGTCTTTCGTCTTCTCGGCAATGTGCCTTTGCAAATCCTCCTCGGTCCAGCCCTCCTGTTTGTCCGCCGGCATGCGCACGAAGAGCAAGTTGATGGCGAGCGCGAGCACGCAGAAACCGACGCCGAGGAAGATCGCGCCGCGGAATCCCTTGACGGGGTGCCGCCCGCCGTCGTTCACATACCGCTCGACGGTGCCCGCAAAACCGAGGCCCGTCGCGAGCCCGTAGACCTGAACGACGCCGATGAGCGAGCCCGCGACGCCCTGCTCGTGGCGGCGCATCGCGTTGCTAGTGATGACTTGCCCCGCGGTGAGCACAAAGTCGGGGCCGGCACCGATGACGAGTGCGGCAACGAAGGCCTGTGCCCAGTATACTTGGTGTGTGGGCATCGTCCCGAGGATGATGAGGGCGGTTGTGACCTCAGCAATGCCGATGCATATGATGTACTGCGCGTCAAGGCGCTGAATGAGCCAGCCGGCGACAACAGACATGATGGTGCCGGAGACGGCGATCGGTGAAATGCTTGCGCCGGCGGCAATGATGGTGTAGTCGCGTACGGTGAGCTCCCAGACTGCGATGTACCACAGCCAAATCCCGAAGGACATCATGATGAGGAAGACCGAGATGATCAGAGGGGTGAAGGATGGCCTCTTCCAGACGGTGATGGGTACGATGGGCTCTTTGGCGAACTTAGCCTCCCAGATGCCGAACGCGACAGCATGGAGAACAGACACGATGAGTAGGACATAGATGTACACCGTGTCCCAACCGACAGCGGGTGCTTGGCTAGAGTAATATGTCAACAAGCTGGGTCGCGAAGCATTGAGTAAATGACTCACTTCCATACGAAGTTGAACAGGAAGAGGGCACCAACGCCGAAATACGAACCGACAATATCTATCTTGCCATTTGGATCTTGAGGCTCGTCATGCGGTACCGATATGAATGCCGCGGTAAACACGACGAAACCGAGAATAGCGCTGAGAACACGTTATTAGATACGGTCCTGCACGATAAGAACAGAGGACACATACAAGAACCAGAACATCCATCTCCAGGATGCCAACTGTGCCACGACGCCCGCAAGGACACCTCCACCAGCACCGCCGACAGGCGCGCCGCTTACGAAGAGCGCCATAGCGATATTGCGCCAAAGACCGGGCGGAAATGTAATGCCGAGGAGCGCAATACAGTTAGGGACCATGATACCGCCGCCGATACCGGTCAGGGCGCGCAAGACGCATAGGACGATGAAATTAGGAGCGAAGCCGGTGCCGATGGTGAACGCAACCCAGAGAAGCGCACCAAGGGAGAGCATATTTTTATGGCCGTACACGGCGCCGAGACGACCGCCAGGCAAGATGAAAGCACCCTGGGTTAAACTTGCGGAGCGTCGGTCAACGCTCGTCAACTAATTGTGGAGTTGCTTACGGATAGGCTGCAGCAACCCATGCTGCAGTAGCCACAGAAGGCTGATCGAGCGATTGGGCGATATGGATGGATGTCACGAGGCCTCCGCCAAAAGGAATCATCTACGAGAGGCTGTCAGCATCTGCGTATGAATGGCTATCCAGGGAATACTGACTTGAACGAGCTGGGTGAGAGCGATGGAGACCATCACGACCATTTTCCGCCTGAAGGGCAGTTCACCGTGGACGATGGCTCGTTCGACCGACCTCTCCCTTTCGGGACTGGACGTGCCGACTGGGGTAGGGGACACCAATGTGTCGGGAGCAGAGTTGAACTCTCCTGCAAGAGGCTGGACGACGATGTCAATTGCAGACTGCATGTTGAGGCTTGTGGGCGATACTATAGTGACACTCGTCTACCGCCAAGGTCTTATATGGCCATCCCGCCATGACGTACGTCGCGGATAACGAGTACGCGCACGACGTATGGGCGGGCAAGCGCACTGAGCGCGGAGTTTGCTTTCCAACCATAGGAACTTCGCTCGGGCAAGTATGTTCGGCGATACCTTGAGTTGGGCAAGGTCAGGTGACTAGAAGTTAGTACAGTCGTGGCATACCCTGCAGGCTCCCCAGTGGGACGGTAGTAAGTCGGCATAGGAACAAGAAAGCGAATGCTTTGGGAGCAGCTTATTCAGCCGAACGAGCTAGCCTCCCCGGCCGCGTGAGACCGTCGGCGTGTGGACGTTCGAACATTGACACTGCGCATAGCATGGCGGGAGGGCGCATAATTGGCGCGGGATGAGTAAGTGGAAGCCGTATTACTTTGCAGCAGCCTGCATGTAAGCGTCGCAAGGTGTCGTAAAGGCGCCCTCACAGATGACAAATCGAATCTAAGGGTGCCCATTCGAGATTGGATACTTGTACTGGTCTATATATATTTGCGTTGCGCAGATGATACAGAGGAGTCAAGGAGCAGAATAAGTTAGCGTGCAGGTCGCTAGTGTCGCCTCTTAATGTACATACGCTTTCGAAACTCGTGATGTCCAGCGTGGACACGGCAGGCCATTCGCGCGGTGTACGTTCATAGGCAGCTACCAGATGTCCTGTGTAAACACTACTGATGTCAATCGAGTGAGAAAATATTTTCACAAACGCAGTGCGGTGGCTGTGTCGACACCTCACTCACCGTCGGCATCAACAGACGGAAAGAGCGATGTAGTAGAAAACGGGTCTTCCTGTGCAACGAGGGTAAGGAAAGCGGAGTCTTTCAGGGCACGGCCATAGCGATGAAGAATTCGTGCGGGTGGGTCTGGGCAGCATCCCAGCTTCAAAGCGGCCTGTGGCTTTTCCTCCATCCTGGACTGTGCGTGGTCCTCCTGCACGAAAAGGGATGTCACCTAAAAAGGCGGTATGCACTCATGAGAATTACGGTGTCGAAAACGCAGATGACGGTGATACCGGGAGTATGGATGTCCGTACCTCAAGATTAAAAGTGTGACAGTGCATTTGCTGGGCATAGAAAAGCAGAGAAGCGAAGGGGCAAGCGGTTTGCACGATAAGCCTGAGGTGCTGTCGAGGCTCAGCGCGGCTGAAGCAAGGGCTATCGTCGGAAGATGGTCTCAGATACTATCTCAAGCTGAAGACCAGTGCCCATCTCCCAAAATGATTGTATGCCGTGTACGTGGAACAATCGTGGTGGGGAATGGGCCTGGGAAATGTTCGCGGTCGCGGTCAATAGATGCTCGTAAGCGCCGGAAGCTCATGATTGTATCCGCGTCGGAGGCGCCCAAACTCACACTATTACTTTCAACCACGCTCACCACCCCAGGCCATGTCTGGTCCGCAGGACGTGGGCATACGACAGAGGGCAAGAGGCGGTCCAGGAGCACGCTCTCCTCAGCCCCTCAGTCCGAATAGCGAACCTGACGACGATCGCGCTGCTGCGTATCGCACCGTGAGTGACACGTATCCAGCTTTGCTATGGCTGTATGCTGACGTGCACTTGCTGTGGCGTGCATAGAGGGATAGAGATAATTTCTCGATTGAGAAATTGCTGGAGACGCAGGAGGCGAGCGTGGCTCTTGTAGGAGTCCTGACGCTCCTCGCTTTCGCGCTGCGTTTCTACAAGATCAACCACCCGGACCAGGTCGTGTGCGTACGCGTACATTCTTCGCGTCTTTGAGCATAACTTCAACTACACCACTTCAGATTCGACGAGGTACACTTCGGAAAGTTTGCAGCTCACTACATCTCACGAGAATACTACTTCGACGTCCACCCACCGCTCACAAAGCTCCTTCTCGGTCTCGCGGGCTGGTTCGTTGGCTTCGACGGCAGGTTCAAATTCGAGAACATCGGGGACAGCTACACCGAGAACCATGTCCCATACGTCGGCATGCGTGCCCTGCCTGCTCTCTTCGGCAGCCTGACGATCCCGGTTGTGTATGGTATCATGAAAGAAAGCGGTTACTCGAACATCATTGCGGCCTTCTCTGCCTCTTTAATTCTGTTCGGTATGTTATATTCCTGGCCCTCGTAACGCGTACTCTGTTGACGCGTGTGTAGACAATGCTCATGTCGCTCAATCCCGGCTCATTCTCCTTGATGCTCCGCTCATCTTCTTCATGTCTATGACCATTTACTCGTACATCCGTTTTCGCAAGCTGAGATACCTGTAGGTCGACACTCATTCTGTCACTTTAGCTGAGTCTGACAGCTGTTCAGGGAGTTCTCGCCCACTTGGTGGAGCTGGCTCCTCACCACCGGCTTCTTCATGGCTTGCACCTGGTCGTCGAAGGTTAACGGTATCCTTACTGTTGCAACAATCGGTATTGCGGTGCTCATCGACCTCTGGGATGTCCTAGACTACAAGAAGGGTCACTCGATGGTGCGTATGACTTGTCATTTGGTTACCAATAATGGCTGACTGTTGTTCAGGAATACTTCTGGAAGCACTTTACTGCCCGCGCAGTGGGCTTCATCGCCCTGCCACTCATCATGTACCTCTTAGTCTTCTGGATCCACCTATCTATCCTTACCTACTCTGGACCGGGAGATTCGTTTATGAGCCCTGCGTTCCAAGAGACTTTGCGGGATAACGAGCTGTTGATGAACAGCCAAGGTAAGTAGAGGTTGCTCGTACGTTCTGCGCGAGACTGACGATGTTTGCACAGAAATCCGCTACTACGACACTTTAACCATCAGGCATAAGGACACCAAGGTCTTCTTGCACTCGCACCCTGAGCAATACCCGCTCAAGTACGACGACGGTCGTATCAGCAGCCAAGGTCAACAGGTCACTGGTTATGCGCACGATGACATCAACAATTACTGGCAGATCATTCCAACCAAGGCCCTTCCTGAGACAGGCCGTGGCCGCATCGTCCGACACGAAGACACTATCCAGCTACTGCACGTCAGCACGCAGACGCTACTCTTGACGCATGACGTCGCGTCCCCCACGATGGCAACGAACGAAGAGTTCACAACTTCACCCAAGGATGATCACTCGCGCTATAACGACACTCTCTTCCATCTGCGCCTCGTCGACTCAAATCCCGGAGGTCCATGGAAGACTAAGTCTGGACACTTCAAGCTCATCCACGTACCAACCAAGGTCGCGATGTGGACTTTCCCCGGACAACTGCCTGACTGGGCGTTCAATCAGCAGGAGGTTAACGGTAACAAGCAGGTCGGCGACAAAACGACGGTCTGGTACCCAGATGAGATCATTACCACTGAGGGTCTGTTCCCTTTATCACTCGATTAGGCACATACTGACACTTCGAACAGATGGCGAAGTCCGCACGAAAGAAGAGCTTGGGCATAAGGAGCCCAAAAAGATGAACTTTTTCAAGAAGTTCGGCGAGCTCCAGCTCCTGATGTTGCAGCACAACGCTGGTCTCATTGCGTCGCACCCGTACGCGAGCGGACCGGTTAACTGGCCGTTCCTCATCAGTGGTATCAGCTTCTGGACACAGAATGAGGGCCAGAAACAGATCTATCTTATTGGCAACCTCATCGGATGGCTGGCGGCAACGTTCGGTGTAGCGATCTTCATCGGTATCCTCGGAGCTGACCTCCTCGCGCGCCGTCGCGGCATTGAACCAATCCCTACCCGTAAGTGCAGTCTCTCCTTCGCACAAGCACGTTCTAAACCTCCTTCCTTCAGCCGTTCGTCACCGCCTCTGGAACTCAACGGGCTTCTTCCTGCTCATCTGGGCGGTGCACTACTTCCCGTTCTTCCTGATGGGCCGGCAGCTCTTCCTGCACCACTACCTCGAGTCGCACCTCGCGTCGGCGCTCGTCTCGGGTGCCGTTCTGCACTTTGTGCTCTCCGAGACGATCAACTATCCGATCTCGATCCGCGGCCCGTCTACGCGCCCGCAGCCGCCGCAGCAGGCGGACGTCGGCATGAAGGGCCCGATTGTCGTCGCCGTGTTCGCGCTGCTCATGTTCGGCATGTTCGTGTATATCAGCCCACTGACGTACGGCACACCAGGGTGAGTGTTCTTCTCCAGTCACTGCCGAAAGGACGTCGCTAATGTGCTGTGTGTAGGTTGACGGGCGAGCAAGTGAACGCGCGCCGACTGCTCCACACCTGGACCCTGCACTTTGCGGCGAAAAAGACTGACCATTTTGGGTGATGGTATTTCTTGGCGGAGGATTGCTGGCATTCTCATCTTCTGTACTCTCCTCTCCTCTCCTCGTACTCTTTTGCTGTGCTGTGTGTTTTTTCAGAGCAAGAATATATAATTATACGCCGCTCTGCTCGAACATTTATCTGGTGTGCACGGTGTCTCTCACTGACGTGTCAACACAACCGGCGAGCATAGGGTATGGCTGCGGAGCCTGTTTTCGATATCCAATGCTCCGTGCCATCTGATAATTACACCGACCTCGAGGTGCACAGGAGCCTTATGATATTTTCATATTTCAGAACATGAAGTGGATTCGTTACCAGTCCACTCGGTAGCTGGTAGGGGCATGTACTGAGGGTCGAATGGTGGTCAGCGCGCAGGAATGGCTACCATGTATTGCGTGCAAGGTGGCTGATATCGAGCCTAAACATAACGGAGCTAGTATTAATTTAAAACGCGATGATACATCTATATGAATCATAAGCCAAGACAAATCGGAGGTTAGAGGTACCACTCTTGAGCGCAGACCCATCATAGATTCGGAGAGCGGTGGCCAGCGTTACCGCGTCGGTGGCAGGAGACGTTGTGCGCAAAACCACTGGTGGGTTAGGAAAAGATCGAGTCGAAGGCCGAAGCAGAGGACAGTCGTGATCGAGCGTCAATCGAGTGTCGATTCGGAAAAGAAGTCGACAGCGAGTAAGCCGTCTTGAGCTCAGATTACTGGCAGGTCTGGACTATTCATAGGCCCGAGAGCGAGAGGTAATAATGGCTGAAAACGATGATAGCACTCAAAGACGGAGAGAGCGAAAGCACAGAATGCCTAGGAGTCGAGAGATATGTACCACGAATTCTGCCAGTCGAGATTGAGATCGTCGTCGACAGCCACAAACGTGGGACCAGACGGCGACTGCAGCAGAGAAACGCACTAAGCAGTCGGCCAGACAAAGATAGCCAGACACGTCGCGAGTCACCATGGGCTCGTATGCATGAACGTAGCCGGGCTGGCGTGGGTTAAAGTCTGTGGGGAACTCGGGGGATAGGAGAGTCTCGAGCGGGGGCAGGGAACTGGTAGACCTGGAGCTCAGAGGGCGAGCGAGCAGCGAGGTCAAAGATGGGAGGAGTGAACCGAAATCGCAAACAACGGATACGCCGTTAACGGCATGACGTCTGGCAGCTGGGGGCCGAAGAATGAATCGTATTGAGGCTGGTTGAGCAGACCCGAAACGAGATAAAAAGACGGACGGGCAGTGCTCCTTATCCGGGTTCGAATGGTTCTGTACATGGTTCACCGACCAGGTTGAGTTCGAAAGATGCGATGAATCTGGTTCATTGTCCTCCTGGTAGTGGGTTCGATGAGCTTCTTTGCAAATGGTTTGACGACTGCATTGAATTGAGCGGAGATGACGTCCCAGAGGGTAGGGCGAGCCCTAACCAGTTAACGGTGTAGCAATATGCCTCGAGGAGCATCGTGCTTGCTGTGCCCCGAAAAAGCAGACAGAAGGGATGAAACCGCTATTGGTGGACTGGAGAAGACACGGGGCCGTCAAGAAGTGCGCGGCGACAGCGGAAGCGCAGACGAGGTGAGATAGGCGGTGATAGTAAAGGACAGAACTCTATGCTAGACCTGTTTGGCTCATACAGTAGCTGAGTGGGACAATTTGTCCCCGAGTCGTAGAAGACACGTCTTCTGTCCGATGGTAGAGCATTGCCTTGAACAGCGTCAGCGTACATAGGGCGCACTAAAAGAGAAGCAATCACCTTCTTAAAAGCGAGATGCAGCCCCTCCCCCGGGATATATGAACGTTAAGGCTATGGGGACATACCTAGCGGAGATAGATCATAACTGACTCCAGGGGAGAATCCAGGTGTTGTGACTGCTATTATTGTTGGTAGCAGGCAAGTTTTAGAAATCGATGCAGCTGGCCAGCAACTGCAGCAGCCTTTATATGAAGACAAGTCAGCCCATTGCATCGTCCACTTCACATTAATATTACGCCAGGGATGCTTTGCTTGTACTTACTTTGAGCGACTCCTGAAGGTCTGGATATTAGTGGTATCTGCTAGCTCAACAGCTGAGAGCGTCGGACATATTTTACATATCATCAGCCCGCTAAGATACGCGGCTGAAAAACTGCACATTCCTGTTGATCGGGGAGAACGGGACATTCCGGCATCAGATTTGCCTGAAGAGGAAGGCAGCACTTCCACGTTCCCACCACGCCTGCAAGCTTTTTCCTCTTTCCATCCGACAGTCACCCGCTCTGCTCGGCCCCCAGAAAAGACGTAGGACGCAGGCGTTCTCGATGCGACAATATTCTTTACATTCAATATCAGAACAGATACAAGGACCATACTACAACCGAAACCAGCGAACTAAAGTACAACATGCGGTATTCACGAGAGGGGGATGAGGGAGGATTGTGTATGTACTCTTAACCCCTTACTTCGCTTCGCACCTCAATAGACACAATCAATTCTACAAACCGGAGCTCCCTAAGTGACCCGTACACAACACCACAGCTCAAGGAAAACTCACGGAATCCATTCCTTCCAGAGCATCAACCCGTTCATTCGGCCGCGTCGGCCAATGAAGGCTTCTTTGACCCGATAATCCTGATCCACCGCTTGACCTTCTGAAGACCCTGCTTCATCGACTTCTTCCACGGCAGACTCAAGCCCCGAGGCGCCGCTCGAGTAACCGCGTCTCGCAAGCCGCTTGGTTTCTTGAAGGCAGCCGTCTCGCTTTCCGTGCCGTCTGTTGCCTTCGGCTGGTCGAGTTCAGTCTGGGTGTCGCACTGCGTTCGAGGATCCTCTTGCTCGCTTAGGGAACGATAACGGGTCTTCGAGTCTGCGAGAATGTTCTGGACGAAGGCGGCGTACTCCTCGACGGTCTTCCACTCTCGAGCTGCAACGTGCGTCGGGGATCGGTGGCCGTACACGCTTGCTGTGCGAAGGTCGCTTGCGGCAGGGGACAGGCTCAATAGGTAGTCGTCCAGTTCGCTGAGCAAGCTTGTGTACGAGCTTGGGGCCTGGTTGTACGTGTCGCGGACGCGGGGGAACACATAGCGGGGCTCGTCACTCGAAGCGAAAACGCCTTTCATCGACCCACTATGGTACGGGACTTCGCGGACTGAAACCTCGATGGCCTTCTCCTTTGGTTCGGGTTCTGTGCGCATCGGCGGGAACGCCTTGTCCTCCACGTCCATCTTAGCCTCGTATACGGCCAACGCATCGAGTTTCGCCGGTCTTGAACGTTCGGCAGGCGGGGCGAGCGGCGTACGAGGCTTCGAATTAACTTGCTGGGTGCGGCCGTAGCGGCTCCTATCCTCGGACGCAAGTAGCGCAATAAACTCCTCGTGAATCTGTCGCCGCGTGCTCGACGCCAGTGTTGGTGGAGAAGGAGAGGAGCTAGCCGGCTTAGGGAGCGCCTCGCGGGCGCGAGGCATCTCCTCGGTGTGACGTGACATTGCTCACTTGCTCGCACTCCAGACACATGGGCGCAGCGAGCCGAAGTCCAAC
>NW_006767638.1:365776-368474 GCF_000300595.1 Phanerochaete carnosa HHB-10118-sp | reverse complement strand
CCGGGTTCAGTCTGGGTGTCGCACTGCGTTTGAGGATCCTCTTGCTCGCTTAAGGGACGGTAACGGGTCTTCGAGTCTGCGAGAATGTTCTGGACGAAGGCGGCGTACTCCTCGACGGTCTTCCACTCTCGAGCCACAACGTGCGTGGAGGATCGGTGGCCGTACACGCTTGCTGTGCGAGGGTCGCTTGCGGCAGGGGACAGGCTCAACAGGTAGTCGTCCAGTTCGCTGAGCAAGCTCGTGTACGAGCTTGGGGCCTGATTGTACGTGTCGCGGACGCGGGGGAACACATAGCGGGGCTCGTCACTCGAAGCGAAAGCGCCTTTCATCGACCCACTATAGTACGGGACTTCACGGACTGAAACCTCGATGGCCTTCTTCTTTGGTTCGGGCTCTGTGCGCATCGGCGGGAACGCCTTGTCCTCCACGTCCATCTTAGCCTCGTATACGGCCAACGCATCGAGTTTCGCCGGTCTTGAAGGTTCGGCGGGCGGGGCGAGCGGCGTACGAAACTTCGAATTAACTTGTTGGGCGCGGCCGTAGCGGCTCCTATCCCCGGACGTAAGTAGCGCAATAAACTCCTCGTGAATTTGTTGCCGCGTGCTCGACGCCAGTGTTGGTGGAGGAGAGGAGCTAGCCGGCCTAGGGAGCGCCTCGCGGGCGCGAGGCATCTCCTCGGTGCGGACGTGGACCTTGCTCGCTTGCTTGCCAACTTCAGGATACATGGGCGCCAATGAGCTGAACCCCAGCATTGTCGCCTCTTCCTCATCGTCTTCGCCCGCCGCGAGCATCTTGAGCTTCATCGGCTTCGGCCTGGTCGGCGAACCCGGCGGCGTCAGCGAGAAGAGCTCAGAGCCGAATTCCCACGTGCGACTGTAGCGGCCATGGTCGTTGGATGCCACGGTGGTGAGGGAATCCTTTGTCGAGAACTGGCTGCTCACTGAGCTTGTTGGAGAGAGCGGTGGCGTGCTCATAAGGCTCGATGTGGGCGACAGAACACGTGCGCTTGTGCGTCCGAAAGGGGTTGATGGAGGGCAATGACGAGCGCATGGACGCAGGGGTGCGGGTTGGGACGGGGGCGAGGACTGTAGGGATAGTGGTGATTCCGACATTGGGAAGATAGGCGGCTCTGTTGTGGCGGCAGGTGTCATGTCAGTGGCGAACGCGACAGTAGCGCTGACAAATTTACCGTCTCCATTCAAACAGCTGTCGGTACCTGGGGTTTTCTTGTACGATTGTTTTTGTTTGTCCGGAACGGAGGCAGTCGTACAAGACGATTCACAGCCATACTGACCGGAACGACGCTGTTCATGTTCCGACTCGTTGTAGCCAGACGCGCAACTGGTGTGTGTTGCTAGCTCAGCTGGGGCGGCCAGCATCGTACTTGCTAGAGTGGGGAATGTTGTTGCGAGTCCTGGGGGAGGGGGGTTCATGGTGGTCGAAAGTCAACTTGAGGTAGGCGCCCCAACAGCCTTTTAAACCAGGTGACTATTGCGGGTACGTCCTTCTCCGCGAGCTGATGTGTTTCTGATGATCGTGTTTTCACTGAAAACATTTGCTTCCCCTTATTTTCCGACTGCGGAGACAGCCCGTGATTTTGGTACGAGTGCGTTTATGGTCTCTCTTTTGTTCACAGCCGCCACCGCCGTGCTAGCCTCGGCGGAACGATAGCCGCCGGTCGGTTGAGCCGGCGAGAGCGTCGGGAGACTCAGATTTTGTGCCTCGGGATCACTTGTTAAACGATTCTCACGGTTGTGAAACGTAAGAGGTTGGCTGTGGAAGGATAATTGAGAGAGGGCAGGCATTACTCCGGCCTCGATGAGACGGCCGGTAGTTTTGTGGCGTTGGCGTCAGTGGTACCGCCAAAGTGCGCTGTGAAGGCTGTGGCGCACGGTTCACCGTCCACAGCGAGAGACTGCTCTGAATAGAAGAATGTATAGTCTTTATAGCTTCCAAGTTTACTTTATCACCGATAACGAGAGCGGAGGGATGGACGCATCGAACGATCTGTGATCGCCGTGGGCCTTCCCTGCACACAGCTTATTGGTATTTGCGTTATGAATGTCCTACAAGCATTACACAGCCTTGGATGATACACAACTGATAGAATCTATTCAGGATGATGTGTTGTGAATCTCGGACTGCTGTGTTTTGTCGAAATCCTTATCCGCTTTTCGAGCTGAGACCGGGATACCGGCGCCTCGTGCGCGCGTTATTTACACTACACTACGGGTATGGACTGATTTCAAATCACCTGAAATGTCCAGGTCAAGCCATCAGAACTGTATCATTTTCGGAGACTTGACCGTGGCTTTCCGGCGCCCCAAAATGATAAATTTGCTACCACTTTTGTAGCCATTTGCGGTGCAGGAAAATGATAAATTTTGTGTAGCCTGAAATGAACCTGAAATGACTGAATATGGTTACATTTCAGTACGACAAAGAGTTGATGTTTCAGGAGACTTTGTGGCGCATTTCAGGACATCTGAAAGAACATATGGAGAGATCATTTCTGCCTCATGTTTGCGATGAGGAAAGGTCCGGGCGAGGAAAGCTTTTGATGGTCCTAAAATTACCATTTCTGATGGCTTTTGAAGCTGTTTCATGAGCTAGAAGGTTTTTACTTGAGATAAGACAGAAATGTCCCAGAAATGTACTACAAATTTGCTGTAAATGATAATTTCAGGACCATCAAAAG
>NW_006767638.1:348736-362639 GCF_000300595.1 Phanerochaete carnosa HHB-10118-sp | reverse complement strand
AAGTTGCTGCGCAGCGTACCCGATGGCGTGGGAGCGCTGCTCGGCGGAGCTCTGATATTTGGCGCCAGTCGGGAACCGACGCTGGCCGCCATCAAAATTGATCGAGCAGGGCGGGACGGTCCGGCGTCCCTTGGTGGCTGTCGGAACTGTCAGACGCCAAGGCACGCTGTTTCACTCTCTCTTACTCATTATGTATTTGCATTATCCTTCGACCGTCAAGGAGGATGCAAAAAACCCTGCGTTTCAGTGCACGCATTTCGGCGGAGACATTTCACTCAGGGTGGCCCAAAAACGCCCTGCCGTGTGCTTGCACCCGAGGCGCGGCAGGGGCCTTCCGATTTTTGGAGCTCCCATGCGCAAGCAGTCCACCTTCGATTCGGCGCCGCCATGCCTCGGAAGCGTCGAGGTGCAAATTCCGAAGGCGGAGGTGCTTGTCACGCCATCGATTCTGCTCGGCTCGATGGCCAGAGGGGCCCCGGGGATTCGAGGTACCAGGAGCGCAGAATTGCAGGAACCGATGGGGATAACTGACCGATATCTACAGTTCACATCTTGCGATAAATGAGACTGTATCGAATCAAGTCGTTAGGCTCCCGTGATCGCTGCGTGGCGGCTGCAAGGCCGGCATGGGCAGTAGGCACGCCCGCTCCCCACCCACTACTGAATTGCCCTCACCGCGGGCTGGCGCCGGACGGCTTGGCTTCGCCGTGCGAGTGGCGTCCCAGTTCGGATCACGTGGGGTATAGATCGGCCCAGCTCGCCGGAAAGAGTCACTCCGTCCAGACTCAAACCCCGAGAAATGCACCCGCCACATCGGTTTCCTCCATCTGCGGTGTGGGTTTCCCGGGCACTTATAGCCTTCGCCCCTTCGACCTCTCGTTTCCGTGTCTGGAGTGACTTGCGTTCCCCCCTCCGCTAAGTCCCCGCTCCCACACCCTCCAGATCCTATTCAGATATCATCTGGACATCGCGACGTACGATAGACGGCATGCTTCTGCGCTGTGTTCCGCTGTTCCTTGCGCTCCTTGCGCTATGCGCCTTTACCGTAGAGGCTCGTCCGATGAAGGGGACCCTCCTCAGCAGGCGACTGACCGTTGAGGAGAGAAGTTTGACCAATGCTCAACGTCTCAAACGTGGGCTGCCCCCTAGGTCTCCTATCATCGGTCGCGTCCTCCCCGGTCGCGAGGAGCTCGGTCCCACCCCCGCATCGAAGGCCAAGCGTGGTTCTCCTTCTCCTTCTCCAGCGGCTCAAGTGTTCGTACCTCCGTGTCTTGTGCCTATGCACTCTGTTTATTTATCGCGCATATACGCAGGTATACTGGCCACCTCGAAATCAGGCTGGCCAACGGCACCTTCGTGGGCATGGTGAACAACTCTGCCAATGGCTTGTAGGTCTCGCGTCATCGCCCCCGTTGCCCACGCTGACCACATTGTCTTGCAGCCCCAATGTGGACATCGGTGGCACGGCGGGAACTGATATCGAAGTCAAGATTGCCACCACGAGAACCGGCGGGCCATTCAGTCTTCTTGCCACTGTGGGTGATCCGCGCTCCATGATGTGACGTCGCGCTGATGGTTGCTCATGTGTTGCCAGAACCCGGTTTTCACTGGCTCTCCCTTTATCGGCGGCGGCACCAACGCCACGCTGGGTTCCAACTCTTCAACGTGAGTGTCATCGAGCTGCTGTCCCCAGGGGTTTGACTCAGTTTTCGAATCCCGCAGCATCGTTCCGCTTGCAAACGTGCCGCAGAGTGAGTTTGGCCTCGAAGTTTCACCCTGATCCGATGGGATTCTGACGCCTGTGTGTTCTAGCCTCTGCCGGCATTCCGCCGACTCCTAAAGGCGCGTCGGCCTTATGGACCGTGGATGCAAAGACGCTGCAACTGACGTGTAAGTTGACTTCGAACAGCTGTCCTAGCGCAACCTTACTAACATGCGCCCAGCAAAATGGACTAACCTCGACGGTTCGAGCATCACTGCCATCCTCTTGTGGCACAAGGAGTCGAACTTGATCTTCCTTACTGGCGACGCTGGGAATATCGATGATATCAACAATCCCCAAGTGGTACGTACTCAATTCAATAAATTCGCGTCTTTGCAGCGAAGCCTGACTATCGTCTAGGGACTCTTCCTGGTCAAGTAAACGCTTCGCTACCTTCGCGCGAAAAAAGACGTGTAGATTCCTGCGTACGACTGTGATGAGAGTCACGCATTCGGACTGGCTGATAACGGACTTCAATAACGCCAAAGCTTTACGTGTTCCTGTCACGATCCCGTATCGAACGCTCTTGGACTTTTATGCCACCTCTCCTGAAGTTACGTGCTCCCCGGAGCGCGTCATTTCCGCGAGAGGGTTCATGGACTTTTCGGTTTCTATAGCTGCTTTCGAACTATCGCCGCTTGCCCTCGCCGTCCTGTACAAACGATCCTTTTTTGTATGACCTGTGTGTTTGTACAGTACATGTAATGGGTATTTGTTCGAGTAGTGACTGCACCGGTTTCGCCTTCGGCATGACGTCGCCGAGTGAAAGTGACCCGGGTCCCACCCACCGCGTATCCACTCACTGGGGTCACTGGCGCGCGCGACGTGACGGGCGGTCAGCGCGGCGCATCACTCGCGGCGTTCCCTGACTTCCCTCGCTGTGCCAGGGTGCTTGACGTTCTCCGCTCGCCGTCCACTGCTTCTCCTACGTAAGCTCGCAGCACTAGGGAGTAAATCAACGTCCAGCATGTCCCGTATCCATTCGACAACGATGCGCATACGCCCACTCATTCGACCTCTGCAGTTCCGTTTCGGCCCAGTGGCTGGGTGCATACCGGGGACGGTATCGCGTGCTAATCTTTCTACCACTATCGACCCCGCTTTGGCACAGTCGACGATCAACCAAGATGAGATTGCACATTTCTCAAAACTTTCTGCGCTCTGGTGGGACGAGCGGGGGGAGTTCCAGATGTTGCACCGGATGAATCCCGTGAGAATGAAATTCATCAGGGAGAAGATGGTGAGCTGTCGTTGTAGCAGGCGCGTTGAACGCGTGTGCGAGTCTGCTGATGCAAGCTAGACAGAGATGGCACTAGAAGATGACCTTGACGCGCTCGTAACCGAGGCGGAAGTGCTTCAAGGACGGGCTGTTTTGGATGTCGGATGTGGTGGTGGACTTCTCAGCGAGGTACGTACTCTGTTATTGCAAATGACTATATCACACTAACGCCTCCTCAGAGCCTCGCTCGAATGGGAGCGAAGACGCTAGGGATAGACGCGTCGTCCTCGAACATCTCGATCGCGTCTCTCCATGCCTCTGCGGACCCGTTTCTCGACTCTTCCTCAAGCAAGCAGGGCAAGCGAAAAGGCTCGCTCACATACAAACACACCTCCGTGGAGGACCTCCTCGCTGAATATGGACCGGCATCATTCGACGTCGTCTGCTCGATGGAGGTCCTCGAGCACGTCGACAACCCGCGTGGTTTCCTGCACAGCTGTGCACAGCTAGTTAAGGTAAGTGCGCGCGCATATATTTAGCTCCGCACCGCGTTGATGCGTAGCATATGCAGCCCAGCGGCCATCTCTTCCTCTCGACGATTGCGCGCACGCCGCTCGCGTACCTCATCACGATCTTCGCCGCCGAGGACGTCATGCAGCGGGTCTCAAAAGGCACGCATACATACTCGAAGTACGTCAACCCGGGCGAGCTGGAGGGCTTCTTCAGGACGTACCGCTCGCCCGCGCCGTCCGGCGCGCCGGGCAGGCCGTGGATCGCATCCCCGAGAAGGCCGGCGAGGACGGAGGCAGAGACGAGAGGGATGGTGTACGTGCCATGGAATGGAGAGTGGGTACTTGCGCCTCGGGAAACGACGTGGGCGGAGGGTTGCAATTATTTGTTCTGGGTGAGAAGACCGCTGGAGTAAGCTCGGGTAGGTGCGCATCACATCATGTCTAACGGAAAGGTGCTAATCTGTGATGTCTAGGGTAGACTTTGGTGTAAGACGAGTTTTTACCGTTCGGCGTGCCCTACCGTGCGATATACCTTTCCCGCCTAGAGGAACTGATTCAGCTCGCCTATGTATCTGTGGCTGGGTAAGCGCGTGGGCAGTGGGCCATGCCAGGTCCTCTGGCATATACATTGTCAGATGCTGATCGCCGATTCCCCACGCGGGTGCATGGTGGTGTCTGTCGTGCCTACGCTCGTTCCAGCTGCGGCATAGTCCCATAGAGAACTTGTCTGACTTCGCGGGAAACACTCGCTGCAATGGATCTGATTTTTGACGCTCTGACACTAGCTTTCTGGAATCCAGTGTATTCGGTCACAAAGAACTCAGATGCATGGAAGGGAAGCATCTCCCCCTCCCTTTCCCTTATCTTGCCCACCGCTTCGTCTCCCAGACCTACTCAGGTGCAGTGCGATCTCATTCCCGACTCATCTAAGTCTACTGTGCAAACTGCAACAATATGAGCTACGAAGAAGACCGTCATCTCGCCAGTGCTAGTGAGGAGCTCGAAGAACTCGCCATCCGCGTATCATCGCTCCCTCCTCTTCTCGATAAGACCGGTGCGCTTGTCGACTTGCGTATGTATCGTACCTGCTCAACTATCACATTCAGTCCAGCATGTTTCTGGGGCCGTGAGCGGCGTCCAACAAGCCATCGACAGCGACCTCGCTGCCCAGCTCGAACAGGTCGCTGAATTTACCGCCGATAACGTCAAAGTCAACGTCGAAGTGCTTGTGGACGTACTGGACTGTGTTAGCAAGATCCACCCGTTCATTGGAGGTTCGCGCCTGCACGTCTGAGAAGTAAGCACATCTGAAACATTCATGGCTTTCGTAGTTGCGGCTCTCGCATTCAAGGCAGCGGTCAAGCTAGAGATGACCCGGCGAAAGAATGATAAACGAGTATTACAGCTGCATGCCGATATGTGCAATATGATGCGTACCGTAGCTTGGTAAGCGTAGGACCTGTCGCGCTGGCGGGGTCTGACCTTCCACAGGCTCCATGACTTTCAACGAGAGTACGTCAAGGGACAAGAAACCATCGTGATTGAAGACCGTCTCAAGTCCCGCGTGGAGGACATTGCGAGCGATATCGAGGCGTGCGCCAAGAGCTGCGCCTACTTCCGGGACAAGGTGTTCATTGGTACAGTCGTTTGCTTTGGCCTGGAGTGCTCGACTGATCCATTTGTGCCTACAGTGAGGGTGCTTACTGGTCCCCAATGGGAGCACATCCTCTTGGACTTCTCCGAAAAGTTTGACACTCACCAGAAGGAGGTAGGTAGGACTTTGACGATGATCACAGCCTCGAAGTCCGCCCGCAGCTACGAGAAGTTGTTTAACATGGAACAGCAACTCAATAGAGTGGCGCTTTTCACTTCGCTTCGCCCTCGAGAAGATCACAAGCTGCAGGAATTTATTGACGTTCACGGAGGCCCCAATGCTGTCTGGGCAGACGAGGCCTTGCGGAAGGACCTCGAACGGTTGGTCGAGGAAAACGAAACAAATCGGGAAGATAAGCTAATTTCTCACGCGACCAACATCTTCGACGAAGTCGGGCAAGACTTGCAGTCGACGATGCAAAGGCTGTTCAACGAAAACCAAACGTCCTTTGACGAGCATTTCCAGTCGCGCTGGGATAATCTGCTGGCGACATTTCGGGTGGCACTACAAGAAGGAAACAGCGAACAGAGCTCACGTACGGAATTGCAAGACGATGTAAGTGCACATCTTTCGCTGCCATAGTCGCTAACAAGCTGTCTAGGATATACGAGCACTGTGGTCAGACATGGTATGAAGGACCGTGGCCATACAAGAGCGACGCTAACGAACCACCTAGAGATGGGGCCGCCGGGAGCCAGCAGATGTAGTCATTTCCCAACTGCTGCTAGTCGCAGCAGAGAAGGTTCACGAGCAAGCTATGGATCGCTGGGCATTGCATTATCTGAGCCCAAAGTATTGGAAGCAGGGTCTGCTGGAAGCTATTGATGTTGATGGTTCGGGCTACGTTACCATTGCTGAGATCAATAGCTTTTCAGTACTGCGGCCACGAGGTCCTGAGGGCTGGAGGTTAGTGGCGAATTGGCTCGTTTATCACCTTCTGACTCATTAGTTGAAAGTTTACCACGCTGGATGGCATATTGGACAGTGGGTGCGTCACATGAAGTTGGATGCACACGAACGAGCAAGTAGTAACCTTGCCTAATGCTGCGTCACAGGTCAAGAGCTAGTTTTGAAGCATTACTACGATGCCATCGACAAGCAACTCGTGCAGATACGAGATACCGCGACGCATGCTCTGCCTTTCAACCGAGCGCTTGTGCAAAAGCTTCTCGGCGGGGGCATATTCTACACATGCGACTGTATCCTTGCGGGCGTATATCTCGTGGCAGAACGCAGGTCTCTGGAGCCTCTGGTTTTCGCGAAGTTTGAAAGTCGCGTGAGCGCCGAGGAAGACGAGCTCCGGCAGCTCCTAGAGTCCGTCAACTATGAGCTTGACTCATGCATAATGTCATCAGTCGTCGGATCCAGACGGCTAGATACGGTGAGTGTCCTGATCAAAACACACCCGGGCTCGACTCTGACTTTCACGCAGATCGTCCTTCCGTTGTTATACCTGCTCCTCGAACGAGCGCTGAGAATAATGAAGGAAGCCGTCAATGAGTCATTGGATCAGCAACAAGTACTTGGCTTACGCGCATCCCTGTGGACGCTATTACGTGCCAGCTATCACAGAGTGGAAGAGATAAGAGGCAAGTGTGGAGCTTGTTACTGACACACACCCCTAACGATCGTGTTAGATATGTTTGTCACGCTATCATCCGACGAAATTCTAGTTAAAGAGAAAATCAAGAGGGTATCCCTTGGCTTGGTATGTGCCCCTCTCACGGATCCGAAATAACAGCTGATTGTCCACAGTATCGCTATATCTACTGCTATGATGAGCTGGGGACCTCGAAGTACCTCAACGACCAGAAGGCGCTTCGCCCCAGCTGTCTTACTCCGGGATTCAGTCGTACTAGTCTGGAAACACAGCACTCCAGCCTCGGGTCTCTCGAACGAGCATGGACATACGGAGAAGTCGAGCAACTTCTTACGGATACGCGGCACGAATTGTACCCTTTTGTTCAGCTCTGCGTCGAGCAAGGTATTATGGCGAGCGAGGGCGAGCCAGCCGACGTCTTCTTGAACATGGCTCGCGAAGCAATCGCAAAAGCTGCCCATTTGGGCGGACCTCTGGCCCACGTCGTAAACTCTCAGAATCCTTTCTTGCGCTTTCTGACCCCCAGTCGAACGCGAGAGATGCTGATGTCGAGTGTAACACAAATTGCGAAGCAAGCGCCTGCCCCCCAACTTCAGTTTTGCTGTGCCTTGGTGGACAGCGTCGTCAGAAGACAAATTTTACATTCGTAAGGTGTTCAATACCCGTGATGAAGGAGGCAACTAATTATGCGAACCAGACCAGTAACCTGTGACAGATGCAGAAAGCGGACGATTAACATGACTCGACTTATCTGCTTAACCTGTTCCGAGGATGAGGATTCTACAAGACGCGGACGAACCACGGACTACTGTGCAAGATGTCTTTTTGACAACTTGCAACTACGTTGCGCCGTCTCCGAGCATGATCAGCATTCATTTCTACAAGTGCGACGGTTCACGTACAATAAGTGGAGACACGCGTCTTTGAAGGAGGCGCGCGTGATCTGGCAAAAACAGGCCGTCCTATGTGGTCTCCTGGACGCACCAAGGACACAATTGGGTGTCGAACGTCATTCGCGAGGACCAGACGAGCGGGCCCTTTCGTGCCAGACTTGCCTAGAGCTCATCACATCCTCTTTCTGGTTTTGCTTAGACTGCCGTGAAGGTGAGCGCCACTAACAGGCCATAGTTCTACGCCGAAATCCGCTTACCGAGCTTTCTACAGAGCGAATTTACGTTTGCCATGAGTGCAACGTGAAGGATGACAAGCGCATCAATCTGCTTCTCTTGGAAGACACGTTCGCTGAACGTCCCATTACGAATAGGTCCCCAGGTAGACCTAATTTTCTTCTCACAGAGCCGAGCTCATCCTTCCTTCTAGATCAGCCAACGCGAGATAAACACCATTGGTCGCATGACTTAATTTTTATCATGAGCCCTAGCATTCCGGGTATTACCATGATACCTGCACACAGTCGCCCCCCCTCTCCGGCGTACCAGATTGAAAATTCGGTGGGGAGTACAAGGAGGCGCAATTCCAGCGTTCGTTTTTCCGAGAGGAAAACATATTTACCAGAACTACCCGGCTATCCCATCTATGACAGCGCACTTGCTGCGACGCCGGCACTGATTAGTCGCGGTTCGCGCCCTCAGTCTTACCCTGAGGTCGGTCTTGATCAAGAACCAAGCTATTATAGTGTTCTTCGGGCACGTGAATCCGCGATGCACGCAGGCATTGCAGTATCCACTTCTAGACTTGGTTCGCAATCTCTAGACCCACGTTCCATGGCCACCGCCAGCAGCCCTCGATACTCCACCACGGGCCGCCACCACTCACACGGGTCGTCTCGTCCTGTCATTCCAGAAGGCGGCCCTCCACGTTACGACATGAGGCCATTTCGTCCTGCATACTCGCCGAACCCGGAAGCCAGCCCCGCAGCATTGGCCCGATCGCCGCCTCCGAGTACGTACGAACCAAGTTCACGTCATTCACTAGCAATCACACCTCCTGATCATACCCGCTTTACTAGGGTCCCATCGGACCTACATGCAACCCGCACTGCAACAAGCTCCTCCACACCCTGAGAACTTCAGCGGTATGGGTAGACAAGCGGAAGAGCCTGGTTTCTACATAGACGCACGTCTTCGCAACATTGATGCGCGTCTTCACAACATGGAGGCATCAGTCGCCGAACGCGTCTTCATGCAATCGCAGTCATCGTCGACGCCCCCGCCCGACAGATTTGCAGCCAGGCATGGTTCTGCCCCGCAAGCATCGGACGGGGTGGTGCGCTACCTCCTAGAGGTGACGGAGGACTTACGGAGGCGTGTGGAGGCAATAGAGGAACGCCCCCGTGATAACGTACCAATTCAGATAGTGGTGCACCAATCTCCTTCAGGAAGCACATCTGGCAGCGATCAGCCTTCTACTCCCCCTGCCGTTCCGATCTTGCCACCCACACCCGTGATATCTGAACGCAGTGCTCAAGAGATTTACACTTACAGCTCCGAAGAGCCCTTTGCTCCGATTAGACGCGTTTCTGCCGAGGAGTTTGATAGTGAAGCGGAGACCTCTCAAGATTCCGAGTCGAGAGCAAGCGACGAGTCTTACGAATACGTGACCCGATCTTTGAAAACCCAGAACCGCCCACGCTATCGATACTATTAGTAGCGGGTTGCAATTTCAACTTGAACGGTTACTGTGTACATGCAACACCGCAGGCGCCCGCGTCCTGTGTAATTACCTGTTAAGCTACAGTATGTTCAAGTCCGGGCTTGCCGCCTTTGTCTGAATCGTTTGCAGGCTGATCAATAGTATTCCGCAAAGCATGTCCTAGTTTTTGGTGAGACATGCAGCCTGAGTATATAGTAGCTTCGGAGCCGTCGTGTCTCGCTTGAACCACCTACAGTATGTGAGTCCTCTACTGTACCGAGGGAATGGTGCTTGTATTGTATAACAACTTCGGACGTATGCAAATCTTGTACATCGCATCATACTAATACTCGTTATCATCGACATACTGTACCCGTACGACCAGTCCGGCGGTCACGCGTCACACCGATTTTCCATTGACCCCTCCAATAATCTTTTTCTTTCTCGATTTATGGCGGGCATTGCAATTGCTAGGCGCTAGAGCGTGACTTAGGCGCGGCGTTGTAGATCGCCACGTGGCCCGCTTGTTCCAACTCTGCGACAACACTGATAGTGAATACCTCCGGTGAGTGTTGCTGATCAGGAGGTGTTGAATAATATTGACGTTCGCCTGGATTCAGGTTTCGGACTGATGTCTGCAAGTAACGAGTGAACCACAAAGCGATACAACTTGATTGACCGTTCCTCACAGCACGGAAAATCCACAACAGCATTCCCGCATAGTGACGCGGTCAAGTGCGACGTGAACTCTCGCTGTGCGATTTGAATCCTTTCCTTGCGCTTTACGACATGTCGTTGACTCCGATCTGACTAGACTTGCGTGCAGCAGAGCAGTTCACGGGCACCCATGCATTCTGGTTTCCGTCCATTGTGAGACTGAACCAACATGAGTGGGATGCGCTCCCGGCCGAATACTTTGAGCGACAGCCACAACTACCAGCCGGAAGAAGGAGGCGCTCCATTCAACCGAAGAACCATATGTTGTGGTCGCTACTATTCATAGGCCGCCAAACAATCCCATATGACTGCCAGCTAGTGGGCGAGCCTGGTGACGTATGGCTAACCGAAACCACGGTCCAGGTTCGCACAATCTCGGGGTGGACAGACTGGGTGAAGAAGTGTACCAGGCATGGTGGCTTGTCTCATCCGTATCTTCCAACTTGCAAGCTAGGATATCGGCCTCAAACAATGTGCTTAGCTTACGGGCAGGCGCACGGTGGCGTGGAAAATTGGCGCAAAGAATGGGCACGGCTCACTCCGAGCACTCTGTGTCAGAGATATCACTCCGCCTTGGGTAGGGCCGATGCGCAGAGTGCCACGAGACAAATACGAAAGCTACTCACGATACCAGGCGGGACCCGGCTTGTCCCATTTATGGACATTACGGAGGCTGGATTAGCTGCTCTCTTGTACCCGTTCTTCTCTAGCGACATTCCACTCGCTGCGGAGGCAGTGTCTGAGACCAATATCCAGCCCGTGAGTAGAGCTTCACTAATGTATATGCTGTGTTTCTAACCAATTTGCTTATTTCAGGTTGTCGCTCCCTCGACGTATGGTGGCACCGAGGCAGGGGATCAACATGAGCAGCCTGAGTGGCCTGAGACTCTGAGTCTATCTTTTCAACACTCATCTCCCAAAAAACAAATGGCAGTGGCACCTCGTTTGGACGAACCATTGTCCCCAGACTCGCAAAATTCACAGCCCAGTTCCGTACATTCTCCTCAGACGCCGGAGTCCCCTTTGACGCCTCCTCCTTGGACCCCATACTCCGCTCCGGCGCCTCTCCTTCAGATACCAGGGCCCACTCTGGCCCATCAGCAGGCACCGCAACAGGTGCCAATGGTTGTAGACTCTCCTGACATCGGAGGAGCGCTGCCCGCCTTGCCGCAGGATGTCTCGCAGCCATTTGCGCTGGTACACCACCTCTTTGGGGTAATAGGGAGTTTGGAGTCGCGTGTGGCGGTCCTAGAAGGACAAGTGTCCGGTGTTCGGCCCCGCGGCCACACTGTATCGGGCATTTCAATGGTACCACCTTCGCAGCCCGAGGGAAGCTTGCCAGAAAGTGTGTCCTACGCCGGCTACGCGGCATCTCCTTCGATGCTGACCAGGGAGCATTCCTACGTCGTACCACTTTCAATGGCATCTCCCATGCTTGTGCCTTTCCCGAGCTCTTCTTCTTACTCTTCCGCCTCTCCAATCGCCATCCCCGAGACCGACGCTCAAGGTGCCCAAGGGTCTAGGAAACCCTCTATCGCGGTATCCGCCCCGATGGAGCCATCTGGTGAGAGGTCTGCTGGTGCACCAGTGACCATTCAAAATCAGGCGACGACTCATCCGGACACAGGATCCAGCCTTTGGTCGCGGGTCACACGGTGGTGGCAAGCCCAGCCTTGAGCACAAATACCGGTCTTCGGGCGTGCTTAACTGGATGCGGGAACTTGGGATCACTAATCTAGGTGAGTTCTTGTTTTACTGTTTGAAGTATAGTGCTGATTCCAAGAATGGGGACGATGCTCTCATCTGCCTACGAAGAATATTTACACGAGGTTGTATGTGATGATCGATGATGATGGGCGACCTATTTGACCAAGTTGTCGGTGAGCGACTGGGAATATATTCCGTACTATCTACGAGCATTTTGGTCCTGTCGCTCACCTCGCTACATAAATTTCGTCTATTATTCTCCGAAAGCGAGCATGTTGCGATTTGTGATAGAAATCTGCGGAAATCTGCGAGACTGACGTGTTGTATCACCTTTGTATATAGTTTATCATCTTGATGTTGTTCAAACTCGTCTTAGAGATATTTCTTAAGGACTGGTTGTAAGGCTCTGTCAACGGAAAATTCCTTTCTGAGGTTGTGCGACACTTCGTGCTGCTTAGTAAGCAGGAGCGGTTGGGTAATCGTGCGAGCGGGATAATCGCAGCACATCTTGTTCCTAACCTCTTCCACAGCGCGAATATGGACGGCCCTTCGACATCAACATCAGCTGCAGCCCTGAAGGAGGAGATAGCTCGTTTGACAGGTAAGTCGAGGACCAAGGAGCTTTTAGTACAGATCTCGGGCAAGGTCCTCAGTGGTGTTCCTATCTCAACACCTCTGCCTCCGCTTTGAAGGCCTCCGTCTGCTAGCGGTTACACAGTGCTGACATGATTCTCAGGTGCGATTAACCGCCACAAGACGACGGAATACCGACCCCGACCGCCGCCAACGTACCATCCAGGAGCCCGACCGCGAAACAACATCTATGTGAATCCGAACTACAAGGCATCGAGTAAGCCCGTGGTTACCTCAAGCGTCCCCCCTCTTCAGCCTCCTAATCCCGCCGCAACCAACGAGAAGCGCGAGGTCGTTATTGGCGGTGTAGCATTTGAGTCATCAGGTCGATCGCTCGTTCGCAAAGACTGTGCGTCTTCGTTTCCCACCGGTGTTCACCTCCAAACAACGCCTGACGAGCATCACCAACCAAATATCCTTATAGTGGCTGACTCGAAGCCGAAACCATCGCCGTCCAAGCCTCCAGTTCCTAACGGGTCTTTTGCTGGAACAAAAGCTACCGCCCTCCACCATGCGAGCAAGTACAAGCCTAAACCCCGCCGTGGTAGACCGACAAACCGCAACATGACTTTGAATAATACCCGCCGACCTTATCATGCAGGGTGTGTCTCTAGTATTATTCTTTCGAATTCACAGCTGAAGTCTCGCTCCGCAAGTGCCCGCCGTCGCAAGGTCGTAGAGAAGCCCTGTGCGCGATTTACGACGACAGGTGAGTACGATCTCTTCTGGTATCTGTCCGCTCACAATTTGCCGTCACAGGAGCGTGCACTCGGGGCCTGACTTGTCCTTATCAGCATGATCCTGCCAAAATTGCGATCTGCTGGCCCTTCCTGCAGGGGAATTGCCCGCACACTACTTCTACTTGCCCTCTTTCCCATGATCCTACTCCCCAGCGTACTCCTCTGTGCGTGCACTTCGCGAACCAAGGCCGATGCACGAGGCCCAACTGCCCGTTCCCTCATGTTCGGGTGGGCGCTCGAGAAGGCGTGTGTCGCGACTTCGCCGTGTTGGGATATTGCGAGAAGGGTCTCGACTGCGAAAACCAGCACGTTCGCGAATGTCCCGACTTTGCTGAGAAAGGCGTCTGCAACACCAAGGGATGCAAGCTCCCGCACGTCATCCGTGCCAACAGGAACCGGCCGCGACCGTCCACGGGACAAGGCGCGACCCCCAACGCTGGCTCCTCTTTGGACTCCAAGGCCACCTCGGACCCTGCTGCTTCTTCGTCTGGGGCTGACCTTGGTTCTGGTAACGTTGCTAGTTCACAGGTGCTTACAGCCGAAGATGCACAGCTAGGTGATGAGTACATTTCTTTGACCTTCCTTGAAAGCGACCCTGAAGAGGACGAGGACGAGGAGGATGACGAACAGAAGTCAGGCGGCGAAGAACAAGCGGCGGACGAGGAAGGGGAAGAAGAGTCTTCGCAACATGGTTCTATCCATGAAGAGTAATATACCCCCGTTGAGCTCCAAGATGTACGATACAATATAACAGTGGTGTAGTATGC
>NW_006767638.1:340812-348640 GCF_000300595.1 Phanerochaete carnosa HHB-10118-sp | reverse complement strand
ATCAGCCGCGTTCGCCGCACACATCCGCTGCGCCAAAACTTCCATGGAACGTATGCCACAGAAAGACGCAGATCATCACCGTTCCTCACCTGGCGATAGCTCGCCGGTTTATGATGGACCGCTCGAGAGACGTGACAAAACTGTGACCCCCCGAGACTGCACAAACCTAGCCCATTGCCCTTGTGGTAGACCGACAAACCGCAACATGACTTTGAATAATACCCGCCGACCTTATCATGCAGGGTGTGTCTCTAGTATTATTCTTTCGAATTCACAGCTGAAGTCTCGCTCCGCAAGTGCCCGCCGTCGCAAGGTCGTAGAGAAGCCCTGTGCGCGATTTACGACGACAGGTGAGTACGATCTCTTCTGGTATCTGTCCGCTCACAATTTGCCGTCACAGGAGCGTGCACTCGGGGCCTGACTTGTCCTTATCAGCATGATCCTGCCAAAATTGCGATCTGCTGGCCCTTCCTGCAGGGGAATTGCCCGCACACTACTTCTACTTGCCCTCTTTCCCATGATCCTACTCCCCAGCGTACTCCTCTGTGCGTGCACTTCGCGAACCAAGGCCGATGCACGAGGCCCAACTGCCCGTTCCCTCATGTTCGGGTGGGCGCTCGAGAAGGCGTGTGTCGCGACTTCGCCGTGTTGGGATATTGCGAGAAGGGTCTCGACTGCGAAAACCAGCACGTTCGCGAATGTCCCGACTTTGCTGAGAAAGGCGTCTGCAACACCAAGGGATGCAAGCTCCCGCACGTCATCCGTGCCAACAGGAACCGGCCGCGACCGTCCACGGGACAAGGCGCGACCCCCAACGCTGGCTCCTCTTTGGACTCCAAGGCCACCTCGGACCCTGCTGCTTCTTCGTCTGGGGCTGACCTTGGTTCTGGTAACGTTGCTAGTTCACAGGTGCTTACAGCCGAAGATGCACAGCTAGGTGATGAGTACATTTCTTTGACCTTCCTTGAAAGCGACCCTGAAGAGGACGAGGACGAGGAGGATGACGAACAGAAGTCAGGCGGCGAAGAACAAGCGGCGGACGAGGAAGGGGAAGAAGAGTCTTCGCAACATGGTTCTATCCATGAAGAGTAATATACCCCCGTTGAGCTCCAAGATGTACGATACAATATAACAGTGGTGTAGTATGCGTTAGTTGTTATAATGAAACATTTTCGTTGTATTTTTGCGATTTGCTCCTGCAAGTGTGCAACATGGACGGTATATGTCATTTATGCAGTGTAGCTGAGCTCATCGACGCCTTAACGAAACTCGTGCATTGCACCAGATACCGTCTTTGCGGTATTGCTCAGTCTCAAGCATCCTCTGGAACCGATTGTATCACAGGGTTTGCTTCCGCGAATCAAAAGGTACGCATACTTTCATACTGTCGCGGTGGAGCATAGTTGCGAACGTGCCATAAGGTGGGTTTTACATGCATACGGCGATGACGGGAGGGAATGCGAGAGCAGAGCATGACAAAACGACCCAATAATATAGCTCATGCCTCGGTAATCTCGCGCAGCCGACGGACGGTACTGTTGTAATCAGGTCAGAACAATCCATACACACAAGTTCTTCAAGACACACCTCCGAACGGTGGCAGCAGCAGTAGTAGTGACGGTCCAAGCACCGCCGGCAATGGTCTTCTTACAGGCCCTGCAACTCCAGATGCCGACCGCCTGGCGCTTGACGGAGTCCTGTTACACAGCTCAGTACGCAGTCTTTCGTAGGGTTGTCTTCAAGAAGACTTACCTTGCCGCAGAAAGTGCAAGTGTACCGCGCGTGCTGCGTTATTTCCATCTAGTGAAACGGCCCGAGTCAAGTTGCGTCAGGGCTCAGAAAAGTAGTATTGCGTACCTTCTTCACTTGTTTACGGAGGGAGGCACCGTAACGCTACAGCCAAAACCAATAGTCAGCTCAGCCAATTCTCTCCGAGATGCATGCCTCGCCCAGCAAATCTTTCGCCTTCCCCTCGTCGTGCTTCAAGAAAGTCTACTCACAGTACCGTACTTGCCGGTAACGCCAACCTTGCGGGTACGTTTTGTCTATCATTGTAGTATACACCGTCAGCACCTCCCCATAATGTCAGCTGGTATCGTATTCACCATTTTGAAAGTGTTCTTGAGGTCGTCGGCGGTGGCGTGCTGAGCTTGCCAGGGTTTGCCGTGAGCGGTGATGCCGCCTTCCGAATCTGTCATAAACTGTACAGTTTACCAGCCACGCCGCCCTTACTTACGTAACCGCCCGCCTTTCCGCTCGACGCTTGCGGTCATCTTCGGGGCGCCCGAACAGAGCGAACGCAAAACCATTGTCAACCTCGAATCTCGAGAACTGCGGTGCATTCTGGTCCTTTTCTCTGATCTCTGGTCAAATTGATACATGGTAGGGGGAGCAAAATTCTAGCTTGCTTTCCCCATGTACATGCGGCTGTTCAACTGGCGATCCTCCAGAGCCTTCGGCGAAGGCTTCAACCATTCCGAGCGGGAGTAACAGCAGGGCATTAGGTATGCTATGTGTATGGACTTTGGCAATGCTGTTCATCCAGGTCAGCCGAACCCGACATGATCACCCGTCCGCGGCGCTTACATGAATCTCACGCCACGAAGCGACTGCGTCAGTGAGGCACGCAGTTATGAGCTGCCCTGGCTCTTTACGGGCGCATTGATGTCATTCTGTTTGTTATCACGCTATGCTACGAACCGTCAAGAGCCGTCCTGACCAACACAACCCATTACTTTCTGAGACTTGGGGACGAAATATTACTGGGTGGCTGACCGTCACCAATGCCTCCAAGTACATTAATCATGTCAGCAAGCTTTCAGCGAGCCCTTGCCGCGGGGCTGACGGGCTAACTGTCCCTATCTATGCTTGGTCTCCATCCGCTTGCTGACCGTCTGTATCTCTTCTATCTCCTTTCCTCCAGTCTCTTTGCTTGTTTTCTGTTTGTTTCTTCTTGTTTTTGTGGTCACCCTGTTCTTAGCTTTTGACTTGCCTTTCGCTTCCGCTACTCCGATATTCTCTTCAATAATGGGTCTTTTCGCCAAATTCAAGACTTTCGGGCGCGAAAACAAGGATAAAAGCGAAGATGTCAAGGTGTGATCCCACCTCGTATATGACCGCTGAAGCTAACCATCCAGTAGATTATGATCCAGGTTCGTCATGTGTCCGAGAGCGTGGAGGAGAAGGAAAACTCTTTGAGCTTCGTGGTACGGCTTCTATCGTACCTTCTCGTCAGTATCTGATGAAGTTACAAGATCCACACGACTTGTATGGCTGAGCAAATTCTCCCGGCACTCTTGAACGACGCCGCACACTCGCCGGAGGTACTCAGTCTCAGAACTTCTCGCCGACTTTCCGGGAGGGCATACGGCGCAACTTCGTGTTCCACCGTAAGTCGTCTTGTGGTCATGTCCGCATCGATTGCTGATTCTGTTGCAGCTCTCCACTTCCTTGACCGTTGTGGCTTCCGTTTCCCACTGCAACTTGAAGATATCGACAGTTGCGACTTGCGAGGACCTCGATCTGCCAGCCGCATCCCCCGCACTCGTCCTCAAGTCATCTTCCCGTTCCCTCCGGCTCAAAGTTTCAGACTTCAAACAAGTCCGGCCCCTCGGTTTCGGTGCTTATGGGGACGTGTACTTGGTTGAGCACGAGCCAACGCAAACTCGGGTGGCGATGAAAGTCATGAACAAGCGGACTGTAGACGAAGCAGCCGTTGTTCGCGAGAAGAACATACTCCAGCAGGTTGGAACCCGCGGCAGCAACGGCATCAACGAATTCCTCGGCAGCTTTCACAACCACGACAATTACTACCTCTTGATGGTAAGCGTGTCAATGCCGTTCGTATCCGATGAGGCTGACATCATGACGTAGAAATACTATCCGGGCGGAGACCTGCGCCAGCAAATCCGTCGCCGGGGGCGGTTCCCTCTGGACCTTGTCAGAATGTATGGCGCGGAACTTGTGAGTGTCCATAATCTCACAATTTATGACGTCCTAACTTGTTCTATCACAGCTAGTTGCAATCAAGACGCTCCACGATCTTGGTATAGTTCATCGCGATATCAAGCCCGACAACATCCTCATTTCTGAGACTGGCCACCTCATCCTCACCGACTTCGGCATGGCAAAGTCTGTCATCACCTCCGGCTGTCAGTTCTTCCCTGGGTCCGAGATGCATGAGTTTTTGCGCACCTGGTGTGGAACTTTGCAGTACATGTCGCCTGAGGTGTACCAGGGCATGCCGTACGCGTTCTCCGCCGACGTTTGGTCTTTCGCCATAGTGGTTTTTGAGATGCTCGTTGGACGCGTGAGTCTCTTTCGCATAGTAACATTTCCGAATTGTGAAGCTAAGGATCGTCGAAGACTCCTTGGACAGGCCACTGGGACGATGACCGGGCTCTCACGGAACAGAAGTTGCTCCATACCACTTTAGATGGCTGGCTCGACGGCAAGAAGATTGATGATTGCACACGGAGTTTCCTTGAAATGGTAGATCCTCCAACTTCGTTCCTGCGAGACAAGATAGCTGAGTAGGTTTACCGCCCAGATGCTGGAGACTGAGCCGTCTTGGCGTCTCACGTTGATGGAAGCCACTGGCCACCCATTCTTCGATGACTTGTCAGTCTGTTATCACTTTATATGTCGTACCGGCTCACATGGAACCTTTGTAGTGATTGGTCTTCGATCTTGAACGGTACGAACGACATCCCGAACGTCGGCGTCCCCCTAGTTCGTGCTGCCTCTCATGGTTCTGAGACCTTCCTCGGTTCATTCTCCGGCGGGGGTGTGTATCCGGTTGAGGAGGACCCACACCCAGAGTTCCACTACGCTGCTTCTGTTTTCGAAGTCAAGAATGAAGACGAGCCCATGAGCATGGTGGAGGAGCAGTCCATTGTGTCCCACGATACCTTCGACGATATTCCTTTGGGCAGCTCCGAGTCCATCGCTCGAGACGTCATTCCGTCACCTCCTCAGGTTCTCAATATGGCTCCGCCTCCCGCCTTCTTCGGGATGATGGCCGGCATCACTACCACTGTCACCATCGTCGCCGAAGAGGAAAGTGAACCATTGAACGATAAATTTATCGACCAGCGAGATATCTCTATTCCCCCTGGTGTTGCGATGGCCGTTGCTATCCGGGTATGCCTGAAATTTTACAGTAATCTCAGCCCGTACTGACTGCCTCCCTAGCATCCTAGCATCTTTAAGCGCCTCGTGAGCTGGTTTAGCAGCGTAACCTCTTCGATCACCCGCATCTGCTCGCGACTCTCCTTCCGCTAAACTGTTTATCCCCCGACCTGATCATCTCGTCTATGCGCTCTACCGCCACCCGGCAGCTCGCCGCTTCGCATTTTAATGAGTCTGCCAACACACGTCATCTCTTCGTGCTCGATATTTGCTTTTCGCTCTCGGCATACACCCTTCAATCCGATATCTCTGCTACTGCTTCTCGTCTTCCGCTTTCGACCTCTATTGCTCGCCCTGCTTTCGGTCTTCAATTTTTATGCCTTTCTTTCGGCTCTGGACTCACACTCTGTCAGACGGATCATCAAGTTTCTCGCTTCCGCGACCCTAGACTGCTATCTATCGACTCTTGTTTCGCTCGACGACAGCCTACTCCAGCACAAACCACACTAATCAAGCACCTCAAGCACTTCAAGCACCGCCTGATTCACCGGCCGTGAACATAATTTCCTGCATTTACCAATCCGTATTCACTCCAATCGCTGCTTCATCCAAGTTCGCACTATCGTCCTTGAGTCCTGTGGCCCCCCGCCGGACAACAACAGCCGCTTTCGCAAGCTTAATCACACGGTGGCGGCCCATCTATTCCTCATTAATCGACGCGGCGTACTAGTGACCGTCCGTAGTCATCCCCTTTCCTCCGCCAATCATCGGAACGGACGCTCTGTCCCCGCTTTCCCAACCACCCCACACTCTCTTCCGATCGTCTGTGTCATCATCTGCTTTCCCTGCGGGTGACGGACATCCCTTGCCCGTAGCCACAATAGCATGCCAACTACCGACGTCCCCGGCTCCCTTGTCTTCGGTAAGTAACCATATGCCGGTGAGTTTTGGTATGGTACGGAGACTCACATCCGTTCCTCACAGCGCTTGCGAGCGCGGTACAAGGCTGCCCGGGACTTCTGCAGCCAGTGCTCTCGCACAAGGCGGCCCTTCACTTTCAAGCTTGAAGGAAGAGCTCTCTATGTCCTCCTCGACGCCTAACGCTTAGCGTTCGGTCATCGGTCTCGCGAAGTATATATCAATTTTGACCAAAACAAGCCGCGAACAAAACTCGAAAAAATCAAGATATAGGTCTGTGGAAAATACCCAAAATAGGAGAGAAGAAATCGTAGGAGAGAAAACGGAGCTCGTCACAAGTGGAGGATAGATAACAGAAAAGGAACAAAAAAGTGGACGCAGCGATGTAGATTTCCTTGTTCTCATAGGTTTTTTCATTATCGTATTTCATTTCATCGATCTTCACGTGCAAGGAATTGACATATCATACTACACGCGATGATTAGGTATCAGGGGTGAAGTACGCCATTTATGCGTCGTAGAGTTTCGCTGGTCGAGTTCTCGGATCCCTCAATACCAAGTTCCCCCACGTCTCTCGATGCATGGGACCCGAGGGTGGCCACTCGCTCTTGCTCTCGCTTGGCGGCGCATATTCGCCTCGGCTTATCATGCATTCTTGCGCGTAGTTCACCGTACCGCGGCATAGGGTACCCTGAATAGTCAGGCGAGAGATAGAGCATCGGCTGCCAGTGGCCGTCCGCCACCTTGTGCAGCTCGACGACCCGCAGCGTAGTCCGGGGTACACACACGGGGTGCCACTAGGACGAAGTGTACGTTTGCTACGTCAGCGCGATTAGCTTGAGATACCTGGTCGAGAGAGAAGACCCACGGCCAAGACTCATACGCACATCACAATCATTCGGTGACGATGAGCGCAGGCCAACATCAAATTCAAAATATCCCTGGCGAGGGGAGTTAAATCCTCGGGATAGTAGCCCAGCCACTATATCCTTGCCCAGTGTGAGGTACGCTCACTTCAAGGTGTAGAGTCAAGTCGCTTCGACCCATGACCACGACCTCGACGTCGCAGACGTTCTCGAGAAACTCCGCGTCCTGTTCTATATCACTTCGCTGTATGCCATTCAAGTGAATTTCGGGTAGCAAAGTTTTCAAGAACGTGATGGTAGGCTTGAGGCCGTCACCACGTTGCAGGTGCTCTGTGGGAGTCCGAGTCCAGGGACGTTTATGTAGGATAATTGGGCTGCATTTGTAGAGCTAAATGGAGACACTAAGACAGTCGAAAGACCAATAGCGTGTTAAAGTGCGACTGAACTCTTGCTTTATTCTGTGCTACAGGGCCAGTATATATACATGTGAGTCAGGACCTCTGATATCGCTATAAGACCTATGGTACTGTGAGCGTAAGCATGTATACTAAGCATGAGTAATCATATGTCGTATTACTACAAGATAATCGGGGGTCATGTGATGTATCCCCATTAGTCCGTACAGGGCAATGACGTAATCGCCCAGTTCTGACACTCCCACTCGACTAGTTATTGCCCAATCTACTGAAGACCAAGCCTAGCATAGACCGGAAGCGCTCAAATTTCGTTGCACCAAGTGGTTTCGTCAATGTGTCGGCGATCATTTCGTCCGTACTAACGTAGACTATATCCACTCGTTTTTCTTCTACGTATTCGCGTATGAAGTGATATCGAATGTCGACGTGCTTGAGCCTTCGGTCGTGAGCGGGATTGACTGCGAGAAAGATTCCTCCTTGGTTGTCTGCTACCAAAGG
>NW_006767638.1:316103-338609 GCF_000300595.1 Phanerochaete carnosa HHB-10118-sp | reverse complement strand
TCTGCCACTAGCCACGCCAACGAGACTTACTCGTAACTGCGTGGATAAACTTTGTTTAAACTGGGTGAAGGGGACCGAGGTTTCCCGAGGGGTCTTCTTCAGCAATGAGACTAGTTGAGTGGGGGTAGAGTGGCCGTGAGCCGGGGCTCATAACCTGTTAAAGTGCGACTGAACTCTTGCTTTATTCTGTGCTACAGGGCCAGTATATATACATGTGAGTCAGGACCTCTGATACCGCTATAAGACCTATGGTACTGTGAGCGTAAGCATGTATACTAAGCATGAGTAATCATATGTCGTATTACTACAAGATAATCGGGGGTCATGTGATGTATCCCCATTAGTCCGTACAGGGCAATGACGTAATCGCCCAGTTCTGACATAGCGAACGTCTACAGGAGGATTCATACTCTCGAGGCGCTGCTGTTCGGCCAAGGGGCCCCAGCGTCCTATTCTTGTTGGGGCCGGTTCTTGAGGATCCTCGCGAATCCTGTCTATCGATGCAAGGGCCCGTACTCGACATGTTGAAAAGAGCAGGTATAATATGAAAGAGAGAATAAAATGAAGGGCATACTTTAAGGCCCTGGCCTACTGTCCGGAACAGGCTATATAGCATTATCGCGTTCGCAAGAGTACGTCTACAGCGCTTAAATTATTCTCACGCCACGATGTCTCGGCAATCACCGGCACATCCACGCGTTCAAAACACGCGCACGCTCTCTCTCTTTTTTTTCGCTTGTTTATAAAGGCCCGTAGGACTACTGCTACATGAGGGCCTGCCGCACGCATGCTCTCAACTCGAAACCAAACGCCATAAGCGACGCCGGGGACGATCCTAGTTTTCTTGCTCTGCCTTTGCGAATGCGCGGGCGTGTAGATCGCGCTTTCGACTCTTTTTCAAAGCTACGGTCGGCGAATGGGGAAGAACCGGCGCGCAAAAAGCGCAAGCTAGCTTCGCGTGGAACGGCCTCTGGGGGGGCTACCCCTGGTGGCTTCCTACTGGAAGGCACTCCTGAAGCAGGCGGATTTATTAGTGACGCCGGAGCGGGCGGGTTTCTCCCTGAGGACTCCACACTAGGTGGTGGTTTCCTGCCCGAGTCGTCTGACGAAGACGAGAACGCCGGCGAGAACGACGACGGCGCACGTCCAGATACGATACCCTTCAACCTGATTCCCTCGGCACTGCAGCTCCTCGATCTGCAGCCTGACGACGAAGACGTCCTGTCTGTCTTCCGCAACGCTGCGACAGGCTGGGAGAACGAGCGCGGTGCGCCGGAGGACGACGCGCACCTGTTTGTCAGTCGCAAAGACTGGCGGGCGGTCTGCGCCGCTTTGCTCAACGTCGGTGGTGAAGATGATGCCGAGGACGTCGACGATGAAGCGGTGGGCGATAACGACCCAGAGCTCAGCAGGCCCTCCGAGGAAGAGTACGTCGAGTCCGAGGACGGCTCCGAAGAGGACGAAGAGGACGAAGACTCTGACGATGAGTATCAAGGTGGCGGGTTCGTACGTACGAAGGCTGCGGGCACAACTAGTAAGAGCAAAACAGCCAGCAAGCGCGGGAAAGGACGGGGTACGACAGAGTCGTCTCTTTCTCCACTCGAAGTCAGCGATGACGAGGACCTCGAGATTCGGCCCAAGCGGATTACGCCTAGGCAGAAAGCAGAGGCCCGCCGCGCTTTTGCCATGTTTTTCCCGAACGTGCCTGATAAAGAATTGGACAAGCAAAAGATCATGATCAAGGATATCGCCCGCACGGAGTCCTTGATAAATCTCAAATCGACTGCCGACGAGGCAAGCATCGACTCTTTCGCCAGTTCCGCGCGCCCTGTGCACCCCTATGCTGACCGTACGTTATGCATAGATCGTACAAATGCTAAGTGCATTTTCGACTTCGCCAGACAAATCCATGAGCCTGCGCGACTTTGAGCGGATGATGGTTGCCGCAAAGCTTGCTTAAGTGCCTCGCGGCTTCGCATTATTGCGGTATAGCACATTGGTACATCACTCACTTTCTTCTGAGCCGCTATCGCATGCTAAGATATATCATATCATAGGTAACTATTTGCCGCATAGAAGAATGGCATACAGAACGCATATAGGTATCATACTAGTGCTACAGGTAAAATACGGTCGTCTACAAGCTATCGATACAGTTTAGTGGCAATCAAAGCGCGAGGGGTATCATCCGAAACAAGGTGTGTGTCAAAGCAACCAAAGCGAGGGGCGGACCCGACCACCTCACATTCCGTGTGGCCTCCTCTGCTCACCGCCTCCGAACCTTTCCCGACGCCGCCATCGTGCTAAAAAGCTGCTCGTACTTCTCTTGCATGCGCGAGCTGAGCTCGATGAACTCGGAGTAGGCTTTGGGCGGGAGCTCGAGCATGCCGCCCGAGACGCCGATCTTGTCGGCCGTGGGGAAGATGCTGAGGATGTCCAAGGACGATATGCGTGCCTCTGGCACGGTGGAGGGGAGGAAGACGCGGTTGCCGAGCGGCGTGAACGTGTGCACGTCTATCCAGGCGTCGCCGCGTTTGTGCGAGCGGGATGCTGCGTCGTTGGTGAGTCAGGTCCGTGCGGCTGCCAGAAAATGCAGAGCGAGTACGCACCATGAACGACCGTGACTTTGCGTTGGACCATTGCTACGGCGATACAACCCTTCTCCATAGCGTGCATGAGGGATGACGAGATGGATATGATACAGAAGATATTATGGATACAGGAGGCAGTATACAAGCCGCAAAATCGGCGTTGAAGAGTACGGTGGGATATGTTGAGAGGCCACCTCGGCTTAAGTACATCCTCACCTGCTTATTGTTTCTGACGCGGTCTGTGCACACCTCTTGCGTCTTCCAGAGCGAACGTCCTTGAAGACGGCACGGAGAGCGAGGACAATTGTACGCACGAAAGCGAAACAAAAAGCAGTAAGACACGAGGGCCTCGTTGCTCTCTGAGAACGGAATCCATGTTTGCAGTACTTTGCGGGAACAAAAGCGTCGGTTGACGACCGCCCCTCAAAGAGGCAGCGACAAACGAACAGCCCAATTTGGGAACCTCCCGCCTTACAGTAAGACGCCTCGCCCGGAAAGGCAGGTGTTTATGTTTACAGCACATTGTACTCCGGCGCCCAGCAGCCCTCGGCAAAGTGAGACTGACCTTCATGCTCAATGCATATCTTAATGCATTGGAAATAGCGAGATTAAAACCTTGTACTACCCTGCGTACGGATGTTTACGACATCGCGCGATGACGGCACTCGGAGGTTCATTATCACGTCTTGCGGATGATGAATGATAGGCTAGCAGCCACTTACTATGCGACTCAAAGCAGGGAGCTGAAGTCCTTATGATTGAGCGCAGCCAAGCATGGATTAATTGTTTGTATTGCTGTGCCAGCATCCAACCCTACTCCGCAGCACTGGTTGGTCTCATTACTGAAATCGACATATGTCCCTGTATGTCCAAATTGTCATCTCCGACTCGATTTATTTGCTGATTTGCTGATTTGCTGGTCCTACTTTGGTCATAGGCATGATCTCGTGGACGAGTGGGTCATACGGGAGCTTTAGAGAGATCCAGGCTCTGCCCGAGTCCAGACTCGACATCGACTTTCGTCAGCAGCAGCACCAGCCGACCGTTCTCGGCCTCGGCTCATACTCGCCAATCGCGATATACGAACAAGCTGGATTGCAGTAACCCTGTGAAACCAAATCCCAGGACCGCCGTGGGGCCTGCCTGAGGTCGCTTCCGGCTGATAGCGCTGTCTCAGCTTTGATCCTGTGCTAGGGACGTGGCACGGCTACCCAGTGCGCTTTGGTCCGCTTCTCCATTCCTGAAATCTAAGCGTGTGCCACGATGTCAAATCCTCTGAGCCTCGAGTGCCAGAGCCACCGTTTTTGTACCGGCTATCGGCAGCGAGCGGGTGGCTCGATCGGTGCCCGAGGGCGCGGGCGGGGGTCGCCTGCTACTGGGTCGCGACATGACACGTCCCGGCAGGCCCCGAGGATGCGCAGAGCGGAGTGGCAGCGACCCTCGAGTTCTGGCCACTTGATTGAGCATGCACCCTCGGAACACTTGGTGCGATGCCACTTGATCCCGCATTACATACCAACATCTGTTACATCCCCCGCGGCCGTTTCCCTCGCCTGACAGCGGGCCCATGTGCGCTCCCACGAGAGAATCAGGCAGCCTCTGGCGTCGAGGGGGCGCGGGCCTGCCGTGCCCCGCCTCAGTGACACACCGCGGTGTTTCCAGAATGCCCACCCAGCCCGAGGCTGTTCCTCCGCCACCTTACCGAGCCCACTGATTAGGCGCCCGTGCTGGTTTTGGTACCTATAGCCTCCGAACACATACCAAAAAAACCAAAAACGCTACTTGCTGCCGCTCCCTTTTTGTACATGCGAGCCGCCGTCTCCGTTCCCCGAATCGCATTTCCTGCTCGCGAGCTTCCGCGTGCACCCTGCCGTGTCTTTTTTTCTTTTTTCTTTTCTTTTTGCGAATTCGGCACAGGCGTGTGGCTGTCGCACGCCCTGGCCAGCCCCGGACGTCAACCCCATCGATGCATCGCAGATTAGAGCCGGGACATGACGCTGACGCGCGGGTCAGTCACCAGAAATCCATCCCATCCCTGCCGTGGGACGGATGGACGGACAACGATCAGCGCAGCCGAGATGGCAGCAGCAGCCACCCCGTGGGCACGACAGCAAGCTGCTTTTTACGTCTGGCCGCGCTCCGAGCACAAGTGGCACGCCGCACGAAAAACGAAAGGACGAGTCAGCCCTGCGACTGAATGCGCGAGAAGGTCCTGACTCTGCGGGGCCGTGCTGCGCGGCCGCGGACGTCAGATGCGCCTTTCGCGGGGCGTCTGCCTTGGGTGCTACTTTTGCGCGCTCGCTCGCCTCGCTGGCGCCAGCCGTCGCCTCATGCGCGGGGGCTGGCAGGGACGGTGGGGCTTGCACAACCATCTATGGCTTGGTTAGGGACAAGGTTCGCCCTCTCTCGGGTGATCGTCGGACCCGCGAGGCAGCCAGGCTATCCTCCCTGGACAATCTTCTCGTCGTGCGGCAGTGCGCTCTGCACTGGCCCGGCGGCTAGGACAAACAGTGGCGGTGCACCGCGCTCTGAAATTCCTGTACTGAAGAAGCAATGTATTTATTGTTTGCAGTGTACGTAGAACGTTGCATTGGAACACACTCTGGGAAATAATGGAGAGGGGTGCAGAGGTCCGAGGCCCAAAGGGGTATGGTGAAGGAAGGCGTCGCGGATGCAGCGTGATAATCACGAGCGTCGGAGACAGCGAGCGCGGAGTTGGGACTTGGGAGGTAACAGGGAGATATACAGCGATCAAAGTTGCACCAAAGGATGAGAGCCATAACGAGACATAGCGAAGAGAAGACGAAGACATATCGAGGCAGAGAACCAAAAGGGGAAATAGGTCATGACAAACGTTACGAGCCATCCAAGAAAGAAAACCAAACGTCGGGACTATGATTGGGCAGCAGTCGTGACAGGACATGCACTGCCCGAGAGAAAGATGATGGTAGGCAACACAAAGTGTCCAGGAGACAGCGCAAGCCAGGCTCCCGTGCGGCGGGGAGGAGATCGGTGGCAGGACTGTTGTCCACACTCGAGCAGGACGCGCGTCCTAGTTGGCTGTGCGGCGGATGAGGACCAGGTGGGGTGGCGTGAAAGGCGGTGCCAGCGGAGATGAGAGCGTTGTGGGAAGTGACGATTTGTGGGAGGCGTTGGGCGCGACGTGCGACGGGTGATGCCAGTGCTAGAAGACTCCATGATGCCAATTGACGAAAGACCGATGCCTGGGGGGTGACCGTACGCCCTTACGTACGCGGACGGAGGCGCAGGTGCGCTTGCCAGCTGCCCATCGAAACGTGCTGCAGGCCGACGATGTCAATCTGGTCGATGGTGATGTGAGCGACCTTGTACTTGGGATCAGCCTCGTCCTCCACCGGTTTGTCCTTCTTCTCCTGTGCGCGAACAGCATCAGCAACTGAATGAGGAGCGAGGTGAGGTAAGACAGCTCACATCAAGGAACCGTAGCACAGTCTTGGCGACGTTCTTTGCCAGCTTGGAGCGGGTGATTGGCCCAGGTGGGCTACGGAAGTCCCGTGTCGGAATCTGGCGGCTCCAAGGCGTATAGCCCGGCCACTGCCATCGGCGTCAGCAACGATGCTGTGAAGGAGTGAACAAAAGGGCACGAACGTTAATTCGAATAGAGACCGAGGGTCCGCGATTCTGGAACATAGAGTCGTCACGGCCGTGCAAGCGGGAGAACCGGGAGTTGATGGCGTCCTTGCAGTTGATGCCGCATCCGTCAGGGTGTTGCGTGAAAAACATGATGGGCATCTCCAGGTCGACCTCCTCGACGTAGCGGCGGCGATCGCTCTGGGTGTTGGGCCTGTACGTCCTTTGCGGCACGAGGAAGGCGGCGTCGGGCCACTTGCTGGCAATTTCCAGGACGGATTCGACAGCCCCACGGTGGATCGGGACGGTATACGAGCCAGGCGTGTGGTGGACGACCATCGGCGACATGCTGGGACTTGGGGCTGGCACGCGGAGGAGGGGTGACTTGGTGGGGGACGAGACGTTGCTGTGCAGCCCTGAGATGTACTGCGAAGCGGGCGAATACAAAGCGGTCGAGGTCGGGATTGTGAGGTGAGGACGCACTGTAGCAGGAAGCGAAGAGGGTGTTACCGGTAACGAGTTTTGACCTGCGGTAGATGGGGAGGATGTCCCAGCTGATTGTGGGTAGTGCGGGCCCATTGCAGCCAAAGAGAGGTCAGAAGGCGAGTGTAGTCCGGTGGCGTTGCTGGAGCCCTGGGACTGCGTCTGAAGGTCATTGGTGATTATCTGCGGTAAATTCATGCGCAGGGGACCGGGAGAAGGGGTGTGCATGCTGTAGTGACCGTCAGGGTATAGACTGTACGAATACGGTAGCGTTGGGTAGGTTGGCGACTCCAGCGAGATATCCAGACCGAGGGCATTCTGGGAGCGGTAGGCGTATGTTACGCCGTGAGTCGAGTTCTGGGAGGAGGCTGGGCTGTGATGAAGTGTGGCGTCCGGGGTGAAGTCGTCAAAGAGCTGCGCAAACAGGTTAGTGGATAGCGGATAGAGTCGAGATAAAACGAAACCGACCGGTACCATCCATGATGGCTCAAGGCTCGTCGGGTCCGAGAACGACGACGCGTCTCCCGCGTCGGCCAGCCATGAGTCATGGCTGAGTGAGTCCGTGAACTGCGGACTTGCGTGGTGGCGTATGTGCTGGTCGCGGTCCATGTTGTAGTCGAATGCCAGGGGTGCCTGTTGAGGGGGTGTCGGCTGCGGGAGTGAGTCAGTGAGAGATGAGGGGCGAAGGACGTTGGGAAGGTGAGCGAATGCGATCCTTGGTATAAGTATTGCGGGGCAATGCAGGTGATGGGGCGCTAACTTGATGTATGCCGAATCGGGGGGATGGAGGAGACTCCCGAAGACCAGGGACCGTTACACACCTCGGTGCACGGGAACCACGTTTTGGTATGGTTCTGGTTTAGGACTGTTTGGCCTGCGAACCTTAACTATGTTCGGACGGACAAGCGTGATCATCCGTGGCGACAGAGCGCGTCGGCCTTCGTACGCAGCTTGCATCTTCTGATCTGACTCCCGCTGCCACGACAAGGCAGAAGGGAAAAAAAAAGAAAAATGCCACTATTTCAGGCCGGGCGCGAGCCGATGCAGGGTGCAACGCGTACCTGTAAAGGCGCACGGCGGCCCCCCGGAGCGGGGGAGGCGATGCAGTACTTTCGCAAAAAAGTTCTCTCGTGACACCCAAGTTAGGCTGTGCAAGGTTCCCTCATAGCAGAGCTCGCTGGATAATATGACCATTTGTACGGGCGAACACACGCGACACCGCTCGCGAGACTTCATTAGTCGTCTGCAGGGCTCCAGGATGACCCGGCAAGTTGGCCTTTGCCGGGGGAGCCTTCAAGGGACAGGATTGGATAGAATTCTCGAACTCGAGGCTGAGTGTGGCTGGCGCCGCTGCCACAGCCTCCACACTGTTGTCGTGAGCCCACTCCGACCAGTAAGGAAGAAGCATCAGTCGAGCGGTATGGCTGTTGTCTCCAGAAAGTCGAACGGACAACGTGCGGAGATTTCAACGAGGCAGAGTGAGGTAAAGATCGAACATCGTCCGCATCGTCCGCATCGCCAGCCCGCGCGTGACAACCTGTGACCGTAACTCAACTCAACTCAGCCCCCGCCCCCCGCGCGCTCAGCGTTGGGTTCGCGCTCAACGTCTCGCCCATCCTCTCCTCGGCCAAGCTCCACACTTGCCTCTGCCAAGCATGTCCGCGGCGGACGATTTCGCAGATACACCGACAAACGACGCGCCAGAACTCGCGACAGAGGATTCCAACTACGATGGCCAGCAGGATTTGGACCAGGACCTGGATACGGACGAAAAAACAGCCCAAGACAAGGAGGAGCCAATGAGCCCGCAGAACGACGCGGACATGGAGGACCTCTTTGGTGACGATAAGCCTGCTGACGAGGTGGTCCACCACCCAGGGTCCGTAGTTTAAAGTTTCGTAGTCTGCCCTCCTAGTGCTCAATTCAATATCGCGACCCATAGTGCCATAACACCGGCTTCGTCTGAACACGCGGACGGCATCTCCTCCCCCGACCGCAGGCACAGGGAAGCCCTCGAATATGCCGAAGAGGATGAGCCCGATCAAGATATCGTTGAGGAGGAGGTGCTAGAGGCCAGCGCGCAGATACCTAACATACCGGTCCCAAGGAGCTCGGACGGCAATGTGAGTTTCTCCCCCACCCACCCCAGGACAACTAGCCCGATATGGCATCATTACACATCTTGTCAAGACGTGCTAACGCTTGGGTGTCTAGCACTGGGTCATCCGCATCCCAAATTTCATCAAGGTTGACTCAAAACCCTTCCACCCCGATACATACATCGGCCCAGAACAAGAGGAAGAAGCTGCGCATGTCGGCGAGTCTTCGCGAGAGAAGGACATGTCCATCAAACTAAGAGTAGAGAACACTATACGATGGCATTGGATCAAAGACGAACACGGTCACGATGTAGGCTCGGGCATGCCCTCGCGTCTATTACTTCTCGCTAACTCTACGTGTAATTGACTCTTCGCAGCACCGACAATCTAACAGCCGCATCATCAGATGGTCCGACGGGTCATTAAGCCTTAAGCTGGGCAAAGAACTCTTCGACATCACTCAAACCATCGATACCTCCGGCGCCATTCCGCGGCAAGCCATCGGTGGCAACACACAGTCATCGCAGCAAGCGTCGCAGGCACCCGCAGCCGAATCCAGCGCAAGCGCAAAAGCTCAGGGTCTTACCTACCTAGTCGCGCAGCACAAGCGCGCAGAAATCCTCCAATGTGAAGCCATGATTGCCGGCACCATGTCGCTGCGTCCGACAGGCATGCAGTCGGAGACACACCGGATGCTTGTGCGCGCAGTCGGGCAGAAGCACACCAAGGTCGCGCGGCTGCGCATGGCCCCGGACCCGACGATGGACCCGGAGCGCGAGAAGCTCGAGCTGCTCAGGCAGGTGTCCAAGAAGACCCGCAAGCCCAAGGGCGAGGACGACGGTTTCGGCAGCACCCGGCGGCGGCGGACGGGCTACCCGCGCAAGCGCTCCGGCGACGACATGTGGTCCGACGACGACGATGACGACGACATCTTTGGCGGCGGCGGTGGCGGCGGCGGCGGCTCGGAGGACGAGTACGGCCATGCCGTCCCGAGCGCCCGCAAGGCCAAGCGACGCAAGTCGGGCGACGGCGAGGAGTCGGGCAGGCGCGGCCCCGGCGAGTACCAGAACGACGACTTCCTCGTCGCTGACTCGGACGAGGATGACGCGGGCTTTGCCGAGTCTGACGAGGGCGAGCGGCGCCGCCGGAAGAAGCGGAAGGCCCGGGATGACGACGAAGACGACTTGGATAAGCTTGACGCCAAGATCGAAGCGGAGGAACGGAAACGCAGACAACAAGAGCGAATCCAAGGTGCTGATGCCGCGGGAGGCGAGAAAGAAAAGCCGGCTGCGGATGAAGCGATGGACGTAGAAAGTGAGGAAGACGAGGAGGAGTGGGGTGTCCGGCGCGCCGGTGCAGGGTCGCGCAGGAAGCGCGCCATTGATTTCGACGACGACGAGGAGTAGTGGCCCGCATTTGCTATGTACGCACTGCTCCTGTTACGTTTTTGCATCACATTGCCCCTAGCAAGTCGTCCTCCTAGCGAGCGTGAGCATATGCTATTCATCTATCTGTGTACAGCGTGACCCCGTCCTTGCAGCATCCCGTTATCATCCCATCCATACATGGGCTTAATCTCATCAACTAGCACCTGGTTCTCCTTATTTCCGTGAAGTAAGTTTCTGAGCGTGAAAATGGCATGTTCTCGGAGGACTGTAAGATGCACAGTCAGCATTCGGATCCTATCGCCGCGTCACCGGAATTCTGGCAAGGTGCGGACAGGATCGGGTGTGCCGCCCAGAGTATGAACCCCATAATCGCAATACGATTACAGTCAAAGGACAGCTTGAGCACTCACATGGGTTGCGTTCGTCTATGACACACATGTTCATGACGACCTGTATCCCGCCGCAGGCACGGACGCGATCCTGAACCGCATTGCGGTCCGAAACCAGTATACCCAATAGCCGTACAAGGTCCCTCTTGAGATACTGGAAGCCCCTCGGGTCAGATGTGCTAGTGCTGCCGGCCCCATCGCCCTGTGCCGGCGGCGCCTGGCGCAGCCCGTGTGTGCCCTCCCGTAATCTGTCCACGGAGACAGCCGTAGGGGCGACCTTGCCAAGGGTGATGCGAGGCAAAAACCGATCCAACTGCCGGAGAGTCTCTTTGTGTTACGGTATTGAGTCACGGATCAAGGGATCAGCAACAAAAGTTCGCTCACCGATGAGGCACTCTATGAAGCCTTGGGCGGCAGACGACGTCGCGCTGCCAATCACGTCCGCAAGGCGACCGTCGGCGCGCCTCACTTCCGACGGATGGGCTACTGAGCTGGATATGGCGTTCCATTGGCTCTCCTCGGAAATCAAAGCGAGGGACGTGAGGCATTGGGTCACCAGAACAAGGGCCTCGCAAACTTTGGGCAGCAGCAGATCGAGCTCTTGCAAAGGCTCGGCATCTGCTTTGGCAGCTGCAGACGTGTCGATGGAAGTTTCTGCCGCTGCGCTAGGCAATTCGTCCTCTCGCTTGTCCTCGGGATCCTGCGTCGCACTAGCGTCGTTGGACCCCAGGGAGCGCAAAATCGCATCGCACGTGTACGTGGACAGCACGAAAAATTCGCGCGTCAGGAATTCGCCCAGGGTCTTGAGTTCGCTGCTATCCGGCGCGAGCTGCCGTGTCTGGGACGGCTGCAGATAAGAGTCGAGCAGCTTGAGGAAGGTCGTCTGGTGCGGCGACACGACTTCGCCCCTGCTGCGTCAAAGTACCGATATCCACGGGAGAAAAACCGGAGCGGCCCGCACGGACGAATGCAGTGTCCGTCACGAGTGAATAGGCCCCACAAGGAATTCCAACGTTTAGCGGCGACTTACGGAGCGGAGGGCAGGCCCACTTACACAGCGATGCGTGAGAAAGCGGAAGGCGCCGCGCCCGCCTCCACGATTTTCGAGTAAATGTGGTAGCTGGATAGCAGGCGTGAGAGAAATCGCGTCAGTAGAGCCGAGGATAGCCAAGAACGCCAAGGTCGTTTATCACGAATGCAATAAGTCTCGAAGGGAAAGTATCAAGGTACAAACCTAACAATACACTCACCCAATCTCAAACGCCAAATTACTGCCTGTTAATTCTTCCTCCTCGAATAGCGAGGCGATGCGGTCCAGCAGGGAAATGCACAATCGTGCTCCGCTGGGAGTGTTGGTCAGAAGGCTCCTATGGAAAGAATCGGCTGAGCTTCCACAGAATGCGCCACGCCATTACGATAGCTAGTGGTATGTGACAAGAGAACTCGGAGTTTCTTGCACTCAGTGGATATGCACTTACGTCCTATGGTTGCTGCCGTGCAAACAATTCAGGACGAGCACGAATGCCGCCGTGGTCGTTGCCACATCCTGAACGCCGAACAAGCGGCTAAGGATATCAGATGGTTGCGCTTGATAGGAGGTTAGACTCGTACAGTAAAATTAACTGCTCTTCTGGAAGCTTCAGGTACGACTCCCACAAGCGGTCTAGTAAGTCTTCATTGCCCGTCACTACATTGCACAGCGTCTGGGTCAACATCCTCGTCGCAGCGAGAGCTGTATAAGATTGCAACACGTCAACAATAATGTCATTAGAGGCAATAGGGATGCTCATGGACATTTTGGGTCCTGTAAAACCGTGTACGAGGTGTAATGCCGTAGGAGCGCCCGAATATCCGGCTCGTTGTCACTGTTATCCAAAAAATCGATGGTTCAGTCTATGGATTCTGGGGCACATGGGTGAACCGCTGCTGACAAAGCTCGCTGCTGGTTGTAGGGGACGGCAGCGACGATGTTCCGAGTGAAGCGTGCCAGACTAACGGTCCACGTTCGCAAAATTGTCTCGAGTTCTCCGTCTTCCTCCTCGGAGACCATGGCAGAGTGCGCTGCAGAGACCGCCACCCACAAGCGCTGCAGCTCGTGCCAGATATCGGGCTGGGCCCGGCCCATGTCGGCTCTGTGACCGTTAGCGTGGACTCAGGGAATGAGTAAAGGCACTGACCTAAGCTCCTCGTCTGAAGCGAGGGTCTTTGAGTGCTCATCGAGGACATCGACCACGCTCTGGATGGAGCCCCCTTTGTTGATATCTAGTTTTGAGCAAGCATCATGGAGCTGGATATTCGCAACAGCCATCGCGCACAGGAAGGCAGGGCTACAAAAAATCAGATGGGGATTTACAGCGGTCAGATGACTGTGATGGATAGCGATGCAACAGCCAGCGAAATCTTCTGAACAGCAACGGCGACCCGAAGGACGTTGCAAAGCGTCGGCACCAGCAGCGACTGTTTGTCGAGGGCGTTGTGGACGAAGATCAAATCTCGATCGGTCATTCGCCGACCGGGCGAGAATTGCGCTCGGTGGCGCGGCGCTTGAATTCAGCCGCTTTCTCGACACCGTTGCCGACGTTCAACTCAACACAAGCGACAATGAGCACAGCAACAGACTTCAATGTCTCGCTGGAGCCACATCTGGCGGACGCGCTACGGCCTCTCGTTCCCATCCTGCCGGAAGTCCTGTCCAAGGACCTTTCCACGACACTCGACTCGGCAGCGAAGACGGCAGCACCTAGTCCGCCCACGGCAGCTGAAGGAGTGGCAGAGGCTGGCGATGCCATAGCCAGTGCACCGCCCCTAATACCCTACTCCCTTCTCTCATCGATATCCGCATGGACGCGCTCGCCTGACGGGCACGACGCTCTCTCACGCTGCGACTCCCGCTTGGAGCCAACGGACTATACCATGGTGGCTCTGCTAGCCGGCACACGCACATCTCCCGAGAAAAACTTCCCACATATGCCTGTCAAGCCTGAGGCTAGTGAGGAAGCCCACCGGGAGCTGAATGACCGCCGCGCAGTCACGGCGGTCCTGAACGCGCTGCTTAGCGTAATCGGGTCTGGTGTCGCGACATGGTGGGCCGCGGACAGGCTCAATTGGAAACCAGAATGGGTAAGACTTCATGCGGTGTACCCAAGATGCTATGGCTGACTCTGGAAATCCAACTTTGCCTGTCTGTGTCATGCAGAAAGCCCTGCTCGCCCTATTCGTAGCGATCGTTGTCGCCGTCTCCGAAGCTATTTTGTTTATGATTTGGGATGCGCGACGATCGAAACGCATTACCAAACTGTCAAGAGCCCTCCGATCACAAGATGCTTCGACCCTTATTTCCGACGGTGAACAGGCGTCCCTGAAGGCACCAGAGGACGGCTTAGCAGCTGAACGAACTCACTCTCCCAACGGGAAGTCGCACATGCGTTCCATCTGCCTTTGGCCGAACTTGCGTCGGCGCCCCGTCTACACCAGTACCTCTTCCGAGGGCTCAGTCCCTACTATGCGATCGATGTCTCTGACATCATCACCGCCCATACTACTGGTCAGGTCGTAAGCAGTGATGGACAGGCACAGTGGGCGAGTGATCCTGCGGGTCAGGATGAGATTGGTGGCGGAAGAGAAGGCAGGCTGGAGGTTTGGGGATTGACAGGATGGTATCTGAATGTGCTTATGCGAATACTCGGGGTGTACTCACCCATAGATCCCCATCCACCTGCATGATGGATGGTGTTTCATATGACCTGCTCGCCACCTTGTAGCCGTGCCTGTAGGACAACTAGAGTTTTATATTGACCCAGCGAGGCGGGGAAGGGGCTCATCGCGGCGAAGTTGTTTTGTTCTCGCCGAATGTGGTTTAGTGCTCTTCGGCGTAGTGCACGCCGTCACACATACCGTAATGTCTGTCAGTGAAACGTTTAACAGCGCTAATACGCCATGTTGCGACAGGGGGGGATGTGGCAAGAGATAACCATTACTGTGACGGTATTTGGGTTTCGAAGCTTGCGAAGGCAAACTCGGCTGTACAGGCAGCGACATCCATCCACGGGGTTACACAGCATCCCTATCAATAGATTGCGTCGATCGTTGTGTTGACCTGCACTCACGATTTATCACCAATTTACCAATTCCGCTAGATTACTCGCTAACACCGTGTACCGCAACGCACTTGCCACACCCGCTAGTGACGTAAAGCGCTTTCCGCGCTCCGTACGGCTAGCCGGAAGATGTTTTAGTGCTTGAGACGTTGAATCTGTATCGATAGGGCCCACAAATCCGGTTCTGTCGCTGCGGTATTAGAGATTTGAGGCTAATATACTTACACGCTGTCAGGTCTTCCTTTTCTCCGACGTCAGCTGGCTGAACGAAGGTTAAACTAACTCGGAGTGTGTTGACTTTGTGGCACGCGCACCAGAAATGCAGGGTCCTGTTACTTATTTCTGACTTCCGCGACCTGACTGCGGCCGTCTCTCGCGTAACCCTGCCGTTGTCCGATGTTCTTGCACACCCGGGGCTGCACCCGGCACTGTTTCAGTCCTCGATCTTCAGATCGGCCAAGGCGAGATTCGGGAGCGGGGTATCTGCTGCTCCGCTCATGCATGCGCTCTCGGTCTCCCCAGGCTCATCATAAGCGGGTGCAGTCGGATGGATGAAGCCCTACTCATTGTAACAATGTCATGGTGCGCTATCTGATCATGGTCGCACCTTACTCACCACATACGGCCACACTCGAAGTCCGCCGAGCGATAGTTGGGGTGGACCGAAGCGGCCAAGGATACTTACCTGTTCCGGACGTATACCCACCTCCTCCTGGGTTTCCCTGAGTGCTGCTGCGAGCGTAGAGGTGTCCGTCTGAGGGACAAATTGTGCCCCGGGCTTAGCGTACGTTGTAGCACCGAGACACGTTGTACTATACCTCGTCTACCCTACCACCTGGAAAGCTAATACCGCCGCCGATGAATTGAAGTCAATGCCGAACCCTCCACACGACGCCGAAAGGGTCCTCGCACCTCACTTCGCCCGAATGTGTCCTCAGCTTGCCCCGCACTTCGAGCAGGACCCCGGGCTTGCCGTTAACGTTACAGAACGGTGCCAGCACCGCAGCATGCACTTCATCGGGGTCAAAGCTCTCGGTCTGAGTTGAATAATGCTCCTGGAGCAGATTCCGTATGATATTCAGCGAGTTTCTCGTCAAGGGCGCGGTCAAAGAGAGCGTGGACATCGCGGGTCGTGGTGAGGCGATCAGCGCTCTGCGCAACATGTCTTAGCGCCGCGGGTTGGGACCGCTGAGGTCATGCACTCTGCCGTACGCGCTTTCGCCTGCACCGCATCCACCGCCACTCGACTTGTCCCATCCAGGGATGCAAGCCTTGTGAAATATGCCTGGAGGCTATCACCTACGGCTAGAGGTCTCGAAATCCACGCAGACACCGTCGACACCTTCGTCTTACCAGCGGTCGCACTTGGACTCTAACACTTTCATACCGTCTTCGATATTCCAGTCTCTGCCCGCTCACCAAGCAAAGCCGACCGGCCGAAGATACTCATTCTTTCTGCCCAGAGACCAGGCGCGACTGTCAGAGGCAGCGCCACCTGGAGAGCCCTCTGCCTACAAAGACTACCGCTTTGGGCCTTTACGCGTAGACTGGGTGGACTTCGACGACATGAATCTCAATGGACTGACTCGAAGTGGACCTAAGAACGACAGAAGCAGGAACCCTCGTAGTGCGTAGTTCTTTTTTGCCAGAGATTCGCTGTAATGCTTCAGAGATTCGAGTCCTTCATGCAGACCTTGTTATCTTCGGCGTGGTCCGTGTGAAGGAGCCTCGTTAGCCTCTAAGCTGAAGCCTCACCATCCTGCCACTAACGTTGCTTGCAGGTGGTCCAACCACGGGAAAATTCACTCCTGCGAGGACAAAGTCGGGCTCGACCAATCTTCCTGAAGGCGTTGTACACATTTACCGAGAACCATCGCAAGAGAGTACGAGCGAAGCAGGCCCCTCTACGTCGTCTGGAAACAATTCTGCACCGGCAAGCCTGGATTGGGATGGTGTCACCTTGGCGGTCCTTGCTGTGCCTTCTTGGATGACACCTTCGGACTTTCTGTCTTTCGTCGCCCCCGCTGCTGAGGGCATGGCCCACCTGCGCATGATTCGGTATGTGGCAGCCTAGTACCTCGTACTGCGCATATTCTAAGCTCATAACGTACAGGGACTCAGCTCCGAACCGCTCCATTGTGGTGATCAAGTTTCGCAACGCAGAAGATGCAGCCGAGTTTGTCGAGGCGTATAATGGCAAACAATTTAACTCCATGGAGGTGTGTATCCCTGCAAACTGCGAAGTTCTTCTCGCTCATTTTTCTTCACCAGGCCGAGATCTGTCATGTCGTACGGATTCTTTCTGTGGAGATTGCAGCTGACGACATCGTCGGGCAGTCGATTACAAAACTCTGCTCTGCTCAGGGAGAGGCGTACGAACTTCCTACATGCCCAGTGTGTCTGGAGAGGATGGATTCTGCGGTAACGGGCCTCGTTACCGTGCCGTGTGCCCATACTTTCCATTGCACATGCTTGAGCAAATGGGGTGACAGTCGGTACGTACAGATACATAAAACTTTAGCTTTGACTGGTGCTGACAGAGCTTCTAGTTGTCCGGTTTGTCGGTACTCCCAGACACTGATGTCCTCACATCCTGTGTCATCCAATACTTCACGGTCCAACGTCCCCATTCCCTTCACCTCGTCACCTTCCTCATCGCGCTGCTTTGATTGCCCAGACGATTCTTCATCGACGTCTAACCTGTGGATTTGTCTCATCTGTGGGAACATCGGCTGCGGACGCTATGGACGAGCACATGCACACGCCCACTATGAGCGCACGACCCACCTGTACGCCTTGGAGCTCGAGACCCAGCGAGTCTGGGACTACGCCGGCGACGGCTACGTCCACCGGCTCATCCAGAACAAGGCTGACGGCAAGCTCGTCGAGCTCCCCTCGGCCGCGTCGTCGATGACCACGGGCGGCAGCAACCGCGACGGCGGCGGTGGGCCGAGCGCCGCCGACGCGCTCAGCGCCGAGAAGATCGAGGCGATCGGCATCGAGTACTCGTACCTGCTCACGTCGCAGCTCGACTCGCAGCGGACGTACTACGAGGCGCAGACGGCGGAGATGCGCGACGAGGTCGGCGCGCTCAAGAGCCTCGTCGAGCGGCTGAGCGCCGACGTCGAGGAGGGCCGGCGGCGCTCCCGGGACGAGGAGGCCCGCCGGCAGGTCGAGGCGGAGGAGCGCGCCGCAGAGGTCGACCGCGCGCGGACCAGGGCGGAGAAGCGGGCGGAGAAGGCCTGGGAGCTCGCGCGCTCGCTCGAGAGGGAGCTCAAGGGCGAGCGGGCGGTGGGCGAGGGCCTGCTGAAGAACCTGGCGGCGGCGAAGGAGCGTGCGGGGAAGGCGGAGGAGGAGAAGGAGGAGCTGAAGGCGAAGGTGGCGGAGCTCGAGGACCAGCTGCGAGACGTCATGTTCTTTATCGAGGCCCGGGACAAGATCGAGAACGGGGAGGGCGCGGTCGCCGAGGCTGCCGGAGGGTCGCTCGGCGTGTCGTCACCGGCAACGAACGGATCGGCGAGGAGGAGGAAAGGCAAGAAGCGATAGCGAGCTCACCGGAACGCAGGCAGATCGTGCATGCCCGAGTGGTATTCCTGTCTGACGGCTCACACTTGCCCCAGGACGCCAGCCATCGCTCTTTACGATGATCCTCGCCCACGTCGTTGCTGCTGAGATCAGATAACGGGCGACGCGTCCCGTGCAGAGACTCCAGCGGGAGGCCGTTGTGCGACTAGGTTATCGCCATCCAGGTCAGCAGAGTCCTCCTTTCCGGCAGGGCCGGCGTGCCCTCCTACACCCGCTTCGCGCCGTCCGCCCACGCGCCCGCGCGCCCCGCCGTACTTTCCTCGGTAGCGTAAAATAAACCTCTGTCGGTGGCTATGCCGCAGCCTGGCGCGAGCCGCGCCCTTCTCGAGGATCGCGATCGTCGTTCTCCAGGGTCCCCCCATCCGCCCTTCGCGAAGCCCGCGCGATGTCATCGTTACGTGTCAGGTACTACTCCATGTCTAAAATCTGTACTTCTATCGACGAGTGGCCTTCCTAGGAAACAGCGTCCGTGCGTGTGTGTGATACAGACGAGATCTACGGCTTGATTGGTGAACGGGAGTTTGTTGTGGGTCGTGCTCAGCGATGTCCAGCGCGAGATGCACGGAGTGATCTGCGTGCCCCTTGTCAGGGCGTCCTCGAATTTGTTTTAAATACTTTGACCCTGACAGAGAACAACCTCGTTTTGACTCACGGAGGTGTGTTGAGCGACCGTTTGACCGCAGTTTTCTGCCTCAGGAGATCGCGCGCATGAACGTTTGGACCCTTGACCGAAGTGGCGCGCACCAGTGGGAGCGGTAAGGTGTACTTTTCTGGCTCGCCACTTGGTTCTCAGGTCTCGGGTCTCAGGCCTTCAGGGGACCTGGTATCCAGTCCCATTGAGACCTTCCGGCCTTTCGAGGACACGAGCAACGCCGAGATGCGATAGAGATGAGATTATTCATTATGTACCAATGCATCGAAAGGTCATGAACGGGCGTCGTTGCTACATGCCTACGTTATACTCGTAGAAACAACAATGTGGCGAAGCGGGGGGTGGGGTGTCTCTGTGCGCGTGTGGAATAATAACTAGTCGTACAACGCCGAGCCCCAATGAGAAATGTGTGGGGGCGAGGGCGGAGAGGAGGGGGGGAAGGGGGGAGGCAACGGCCGCTCAGACCTTTTCGTCCTTCTCGTCGACGTGCAGGTGGTGCTGGCCCGCTGCGAGATCCGCGGCGTGAACATCGTTCGCGACGATCTCGCGACGGTAGCGCGCCGAGGTGAGAGGCGTCGAGTTCTGGTAGAGGAGGTCGACCTGCTCGAGCGAGAGGCCCTTGGTCTGCGCAGAGGCGTCAGGAACTGGTTGGACGATGCAGAGCAGGTCAGAAAAAGATGCTCACCTCGGGGATGCAGAAGAAGGCAAAGACGACGCAGCACGCGCAGGTCGAGCCCCAGACGAAGAACACCTTGGCCTGGAGGTCGGCGTTGCCCGGGCCGGAGTTGACGAGGAAGGGCGTGGCGTAGCCGATACCGAAGTTCCAGAGCCAGTTGGACGCGACGGCGAGGGACATGGCCTTGGCACGGACGTTGAGCGGGAAGATCTCGCCGACGACGACCCAGGCGATGGGACCCCAGGTCGAGGCGAACGCGGCGATGTAGATGCACACGAGCGCGACGAGGGCTTTCTGACCGGACGAGTTGTTCACCGAGATGGTGACGCCGATGATCGCGACGAGGAACTCGCAGATGCACATCACGACGGCACCCCAGATGAGCAGTGGGCGACGGCCGAAACGCTCGATACCCCACATGCCGGGGAGAGTCATGAACACGTTGACGATGTTGGTCGCCACCGAAGTCAGGAAGGGATTTTTGATGCCCGAGTTGGCGAAGAAGGTCGTGCCGTCTAGAGGTGCTGTTAGCACAGAGCTTGTGTCCAAGACCAGGAGGGAACTCACAATAGAAGATGAAGTTGATACCGGTGAGCTGCTGCCACGCCTGGATGAAGATACCGGAGAGGGTACGGAGGGCGATCTTGTTGTGGCTGGGCCGGAAACAGTCAATGTAGCTGCTCTCGCCGAGCTCCTGCTCCTCCTTGAGGTTTGCGCGGATGTCGTTGAGTTCGACCTCGATCTCAGGGTCGGAGGGGTCAAGTGACGTGAGGCGGGAGAACGACTTGGCAGCAGCTGCGTCGCGTCCCTGTTTGATCAGGAAACGAGGGGACTACAAAGGAAGGTCAGAAAGAGATTCAGAACAAAGGACGAACAGCGACGTACCTCGGGCAGCCAGAACATGCCGACGGTGAGGATGAACGCCCAGATGAGCTGGACGCCGGTGGGGATCCGCCATGCCGAGTGATCGTCGCGGTCCTTGGTGGCGTTGTTGACGACCGAGGCGAGGAGGAGGCCGATCGTGATCGCCCACTGGTAGCCCGAGACGACGGCACCACGGATCCACTTGGGCGAGCACTCGGACTGGTACATGGGGATGAGGACCGAGACGAGGCCGACGCCGAGACCGGCGAAGACACGGCCGATGATGAAGGCGGCCCACTGGTGGGAGCCGGTCTGGAGCGCGACGCCGAGGGAGAAGACGGCGGTGGCGAGGAAGACGCCGCCGCGACGGCCTAGCTTATCGGCGACGTACGCACCGAAGAGCGCACCTGTGATGGCGCGTCAGCGCTTGTCGCTGCATTAGGCAAACCAAGTTGGACTTACCAAAGAAGGTACCCGCGGAGAGGATGGAGGTGACGAGAGACTGCTGGGCGGAGGTGATAGCGTAGCCGGTGGGGTGGTTGGCAAAGTCAGTGGTGGGCTTGCCGTAAAGACGGAGGAAGTCCTTCATGGCCGTGATACCAGAGATGGTTCCTGTGTCATAACCGAAGAGGATACCAGCGAAGGCGGCGAAGGAGACCATGACGATGCCGGCGACCTTGCTCTTTGGTGCATTGGCACCGAGGCCGGGGCCGGATGCAGCGGGACCACCAGGCATGATAGTTGTTGACTCGGCTTGTGAAAGCGAGAGTGAGCGGTGGGGAAGCGATGTGGGGAAGACCGCGAAGAAGACCAGGCGGGGGTGGGGACAGGCCGCCCTTTATACGTGATTAGCTCACGCGAAATTTATTTTTTAGAAAATGAGCGGATCGCAAGGGTAAACAACGAGCTGAAAGCGTGACCATGCGGTCCCTCTCGCCCTCCATCAGATCCAATTCATATCCAGGCACAACCAGACTCGCCCTGCAAACCATGGCCTCAATTTCTCGCCCCGGGAGCATTCCTGGCCCCACAGCACCGACGCGAGGCATTGGCGCAGCGTGTGCAGGCCAGCGAGGGTGCGCAGGCCCCGCCGTGGTTGTCGACGACGTGCTCCAGCAGCTTGGGAGCATGCAGGGCAGGCTTCGGACATCAACCTGCCTTTACACGCCATCTGATTGCGGAGGTGCATCTCGTGTGCAGCTAGCCACTCGAGACCCTGCAAGAGCAGATCGGTGCGGAGCTACCATAGCACCGGCTCGTCTGGCTGGTAGTACAGCACCCGACATCCTCCCCGCGAAGATCGCTTGGCAACTCCCAATCCAAATCGAAAACGCGCCATCCCTCGCCCGCCGATGCCGCAAAGCAAACCCAACCCACGACTGCCATTCCCCCGCGCCGCTTCCGGCCTAAAGCGCAAGACGCGTCCTGCAGAAAGCCCCGGAGCGTGCCCGCAAGCTCCGCTCTCGCGTGCATTCCACGGCTCTCATCCGTGGCCCCGACGTCGTCCAGCCCTCGCCGCTTCGTCCTCATTGGTTTTCGCGCCCCGGACCATCCCACACACCACACGGACGCGGGCGGGATATTCCGCCCCCCGCCCACAGCCACGAGCGCCCGCGTTGCCGGGCACTACGCCGCTAGTCTCGATCTCTCCGGACGGTCGGCTCCGGGTCTTCTGGCTCCTTTGCGCCTGCGTGCATCCTCATTAACATTTATCATGATTGAGGAATCCTCTCGACCTTGTCTAGAAGCTAGTTGTCTTCCCTGTAAACGGCACCGCCAACCTTGAACTGGATGTCATTGCCAAAGAGGACGCGCTATTCCCCGTCCGTCTCACAGCGCCAGTCGCTCGCGCTCGCGCGCGGGAGCACAGAACTCTGGCGAGCTGTCCCTCGAGGCTGGCGACCCACCCCAAGCAAAATTTCAAGCGCGCCCACAGCGAGATCGATCCCGATCGCCAAATTACAGCCCCCGAAACGGCATCCCATTCGCACGCCGGAGCATGTGGGCAAGCAGGCGGGGGAGCGATATTTGGAGAGCATTGTAATATTTGTTCCCCCCCCCCCCGCCTCCGCC
>NW_006767638.1:222740-315906 GCF_000300595.1 Phanerochaete carnosa HHB-10118-sp | reverse complement strand
CTTCCCTGTAAACGGCACCGCCAACCTTGAACTGGATGTCATTGCCAAAGAGGACGCGCTATTCCCCGTCCGTCTCACAGCGCCAGTCGCTCGCGCTCGCGCGCGGGAGCACAGAACTCTGGCGAGCTGTCCCTCGAGGCTGGCGACCCACCCCAAGCAAAATTTCAAGCGCGCCCACAGCGAGATCGATCCCGATCGCCAAATTACAGCCCCCGAAACGGCATCCCATTCGCACGCCGGAGCATGTGGGCAAGCAGGCGGGGGAGCGATATTTGGAGAGCATTGTAATATTTGTTCCCCCCCCCCCCCGCCTCCGCCTCCAACACACGCGGGCTGTGTCTCGCATTCCTCGTGGGCAACGTACCCCGTTCTCGTGCTCAACCCTGTTGCAAGCAAGCAAGCAAAGCTTTCCGGCGCACACCGCGCAATGTTCCAGAGAACGTGCTCTCCGTTCGCTGTGCTGTGCGCCGGAGGGCTCAGTTTTAGCCTTTGCGTCACGCCGCCGTGCCTGGCGACGGTGCAATTGCACGTCCGAAACGGATCTTTCGTGCTGCACGCGGGTGTGGATCATGCTCCCCGCGTGCCACAGCGCGCGTGATGGTCAGCCAGTGGGTCACCGAGGCCTGCAGTTGGATCTTCCTGGACCTCGGACCTAGACTCGTTTTCAGCAGCTGTGGTTATTTTTTGTATGACACGCGAAACATGTACCGAGTCCAAGGAGGGACCTACACTCCCTAATTGCTGCTTCCCCACACGCGCCTTCGATGCTCCCCTCGCCTGCGCGGAAGAGAATTGGAAGAAAACAAGCTCCTGATCCTGGAGCATGCGTATTTGGCGCGAACGTCCCCGCAGTCGTCCATGGTACGCCTCCGACGCGCGATTCGCACTGTGTTCAATTGTGCAAGCTCTAGAGCCAGTAGTTGATCGTGCGCCATGTATTTTTCAGTTGGCCGCTGAGAGCCAGGCACACAGATGATAGCCAATGCTTAACGTTAACATTCGACATCCACAGGGCAGTGGGTCACTATACACGTCGCGTCCGCTCCGAGCTCCCGAGCGTTAGCACCTGGGTTTGCCGACTGCCTTGTCCCAACTCCACGTTCGTCGTGTCGGTTGCGGCGTGGCGTCTCCGAGCTGCCCGCGAGCGAGTGCCTCTGGCTGGTGTGTCACCTACTGTATTCATTCAGTTATGCGACACTGAGAATCTTGATGGCGCACTGAGCAGGGAAGCGCCTGCGTCTATCTGCCCTGCTCTGCGGCGAAGCCCTGTCAAGGGGTGGAGAAGATGGGTGTCGTCGTCTTGCCTGTCCGGGCAGCAACGTAATTGCGCGAGTGTTCTCGAAGGCCTCACTGAGCCCCGGTGTGTGCTGATAGCCTACCGCAGTTTCGCCCCAAGCGGGCGTGCCTGCTGCGACAGTATCAGAGCGTATCAGCCTTTGCAGGGCGCAGCAGGTCAGATGGGCCGCAGAACACATCGCGGAGAGATAGGACTCGGAGCCTCTGTTGCGCAATGGCAGCTCTGCACATGCTCGACGTCCCGCCAGAAGGGGAATAACACGGGAAATGAAGAGTCCGCTGACGTTTCGGGTACGCCTTCGCTCTTGTCTTCAATCTTTTCGCGGATGTATCTCTGCGCAGCTGCAACCCTCTAGCTATCGAGGATGCACGCACCCTTCGCGTCCCGCAGGGCTGGGCCGCGCCTGCCACTAGCAGCGAGCCCACCGGGGCCGTCGCACATGATTCTCTCCCCGCAGACGCGGACCGTGCCCACGCTGTCAGTGCACATCACGGATGTACGGTCGACGGCTGGTTGTCGCGCTGCAGACTTTGCGGGAGCCGCCGCCGCCACCCTCCGCGCGTGCTGATAGCCCAGAGTCACGCCGCCCGCGTCGCCCGGATAGGCACCGTACGCGGGTCCCTTCTCTCCCTCCCAGGCATATCGCCTCGGCGGCCTCTGCATACACGCACGACGGTGCCTCGCCCCTTTTTTTTTTTTTCGCGGCTCGTGACCGCGCATGCACGCGCTTGGCGTGACAGCGACAGATCTTGTCCGGGCGCGTCGTGTCGAAAAATGACATCCCGCACGTCGGGCATGTTGACTGATGAAAGAACGCAGAAGCCTCCCCGCCTGTGTGCAGGAGGCCCACGGGGTCGTGGGGTCCGCTTCGTCCCCAGGCGTGCACAGCTTTTTGGTTTTGGTTTTGGTTCATGCTATCGATGCTGTCCCTGCCCAGCCTGGCTGCGAGGAAACAAGGTTTCTGCAGATGGAGCGCCGGATATGGAATGTCGGGCCCTGGCATGGCGCGACATCGACGCATCGCGCGACGGAGGGGACAGGCTTCTCGCGCGCTGCTCGGAAGTTGTTTCAAGGAAGAGTTCTAGTTCAACTAGTTCCAGCCGTTTACGAGAGCGCAGATGATGCTCCCCGACGTTTATCCGTTCCTAAGCGGGGACGCGACGACGCACGGCGTTGGGGCGCAACGGCCCTGGCGACGCGTCGGGCCGGCCGACGAGCATGGCGCGCAACCAAAACGGCAGCGGTGTCGTAGAGCCTGGTGTTTGCGTCACCGGCGGATGTTGCGGGGGCTTCGCGCTGACGTCGTGGCAGTCGCCCAACCTTGATAGCTTGGTCCTGCGAAATATTGCAGGCGGACGGTTGTCTGCGATCAGAAGCAGGGCGACATACGCGAGTGGAATGCCTGGAGCGGAGAAGAAGGCATCGTGGCTTGGTCGTACCACCAACGGTTTGTTGTTCGCGAACCGCGACCAGCACCGGGGCAGGAAGTTGCGACCGTGGGAGCGACGATGGTCTGCCACCTAACGATAACGAGCCTACAACTATATCATCCGACAACCTCATAATTTAACAAAGTCGAAAAGCAGCTTGGCGTCTCCTCGACCTCATCTTCCAAGTTCGCACAACCTTTGCTCTGTTCACCAGAGCACTGCAGAAACAGTTTCCCAGACGTTTTCCCCGCCCAGAGCCATGCACAGCAGCCGACGACTTTGTGGCGCTTTTGATAGGCACCGCGCACCCACGGAGTCCAAGACACCCTCGGGGCCGTCAGGCACCCGCCAGACGTTGCCGTGCCAGCCTCCTGGGAATAGTTCTTGCCAAAACCAAGTCACAGGGCACGACGCCTCATTTTCTCGAGCAAGGCTCCATCATGTCCCAGTAGCCGACGAGGCGCGCTGCACAGGGGGTATCTCCGCGAGTGCCGTGACCCCGCGGTCGGTGCTGGCGGGTGCGAGCGCTGGGCCAGACGGGACCGTAACCTGTCTCGAACTTCGACAACAATCACAGGCCTAGCCAGAGTCCAAAAGGGGGGATGATATTTTTTGTCCAGAACAGATTGCGGTACATGCCAACACACCAAGGTAAAAATACAACAACCTGCTTTTCTTTCCAGCCGTACAACAACTACCAATACAGCATCGCAACCCGTTCCGCGCGCGTTCGCTCCTGTTCCAGCCGAGCACGACACGGCCTCTAGGCACTCTGCCCGAGGAGGCCCTCGACGATGGCCTTGACGCCCCACGCACCGGGGTCGGGGACCTTCTCCTGCCGGAGGCGGTCGCCCTCGACGTACGCGCTGCGGCCCGCCTTGGCCTCGAGGTCGCGCGTCGCGAGCGCCGCCGCGCCCGCCGCCTGCACGGCCCCGGCAAAGTCTGAACCGTGCCCGCGCGCGAACGCGTCGACGAACGCCTGGAGCGGGTCCACGAGCGTGCGCGACGGCGGCCGCGCGCGCGTGTACGTGTACAGCCGCTCGAGTGCGCCCGGCAGCGCGCCCGACCACAGCGCCGCGTCTGCCGTGCCGCCCGTGGGCGCGTGAGCCTGCAGGGACTGCGCGAGCGCGGAGAAGAAGATGCTGGGGAAAGGGGATTGATTAGGTGGGTGTGGGTGGGTGGGTGAGGTGTGGAGAGAGGGGAGACGCACGAGAACAGGGCGCCGCTCGTTCCGCCCATCCGTTCCTCTGCGACCTTGGAGATCGCGACCATGGAGCCGATCACGTCGTCTGCGTTGATCTTGCCGTTCTTGAGATCGGCCTGGACGGCTGGAGAAAGAGAGAGAGAGAGAGAGAGAGAGACCCGATCAATATCCCGTCCTCTAAGGACACCAAGGTGTTTACCTTCTGCACCAGCCTTGAGCGTCAGACCACAATCGCCGTCGCCGGCGATGCTGTCCATCCTCGTGAGCTCAGGCTCCTCCTGGATGAGCGCGTCCGTCGCACGCTGGATGGCGTCGATGAACGCCTTGGGGTCTGCAGCCTTGATGCGTGCTGCGTTGTCGAGCGTCGCCGTGGTGGCAGCGGCCTGCGGCGTGATGATACTCTCCGCGGGCACGGTGCCGACGGTCCACTTCCAGCCGGGGACGGCGGCGGGCTCGTCGAGCAGGGACAGGAGCTTGGCTGCGTCGGGCGCGTTGCTGTCCGACGGCCCGGGGAGGAGGAGCAGCGTCAGCGAGAAGCCGGGCATGTTCAGACTCGTCTGCGGGCAGAACTCGTCAGCAACGCGCATATGGAATCACCGACACGACGCGGGCGGGCCTCTCTCTCTCACCATGAACGTGCCCGCGACGACGCGCTCGACCTTGACGCCGCGCCGGGCGAGGTCCTTCTTCGCCTCGACGACGACGGCGCCCATCTCGAGCTCGCTCGTCCCGCCGAGGTTGTTCACGAGCAGCACGACGCGGTCGCCGGCGCCCCCGAACGGCACGAACGACCGGTCGGCGTCGCCCGTCGACGTCAGGGTCTCGAGCAGGTCCGGGACGAGCGTGCCCAGCGGCGGCACGGGCGACAGCCGGCGCGCGCCCGGCTCGTTGTGGATGCCCATCCCGATCTCGATCTCCGTGGGCCCCAGGTGCGACTCGCCCGCGGCCGTGCCCGGCACGTGGCAGTGCTCGAGCCCGACGCCGATCGTCGCCAGGCGCGTCGCGAGGTACTCGGCCGTCGTGTAGACTTCGTTCAGGCTCGCGCCCCGCCTGGCGAGCGCGCCGACGATCTTGTAGACGAGCACTGTGCCGGCGAGACCCCTGTCGTTTTTGGTGGTGCAAGTCAGCAAAAACGCGCTCCGGGCGCAGCTCTCTTTACGCACCTGCGACCAACGATCTTTCCCTGGTTCCTGCCTACGGCGACGTCGTCGCCGATGATGACGAACTTGACCTTGTCGGCCTTGCTCGGATGCAGCGCGGCGTACTGCTCCTTTGCGAGGCCAAAGTTCAGGATGTCGCCGGTGTAGTTCCTGGCAGATAGGGTTCAGCAGATCCAGCAGATCCCAGGAGGCGATCCGTACGCACTTGACGATGATGACGGTTCCTGCGTCGCTGTCTACGAGGTTGATGCCGCGGAGCACCTGCGCTGGGTTCGGAGAGGCAAAGACGCTGCCGCATACAGCAGCTAGAAGCAAGAGCGACGTCAGTCTTGCAGCCCGGAAACCTGCGACATCGATTGTGCTGACCTGCGAGCATGCCCTCGCCTAAGACGTGTATCAGTCACATTGGCTCACGATCGTGTACGTGCACACCACTCACCGACATAGCCAGCGTGAGCGGGCTCGTGGCCTGCGCCACCCCCGCAGATGATCGCGACCTTTGAGCGATCGTACGCCGAGTTATAGAGGACTGTGTGGGACAGCTTGAGCGACTCGCGCACGGCTCCTGAGCGCACCACCCACACACCTTTGTTGGTAGTGTCAAGACCCAGCTTCGGGTTCAGGGCGCAAAGCCCCTGTAGGGACTCTACGACCAGATTCTCCGGCTTGTTGAGGAAGTGTTTCGCTAGTTAGGACCGATCAGGATGAGGACTCGCGCGGAGAACCTAGCAGGCCGTGGCTTACACTGTACAGACATGGCCGCAAGCTGGGTGATGGGTCGAGAGAGAGGACAGAGCTCCGCGTCCCGCAGATGTGGTCAGGAGGGTTATAAAGGTCGACGACGGCTGATTGTCCTAGGGGTACAATATTGATCAGAAGACGACTCTTGGGCCGTCTCGTGTCTGACGTGTTTGGAGTTGCGAGGTTCCGCAAATTCCGTCGTCCCTTATATACGGTGCTGCGATCCCACACTGACCCAGTCGTAGACTCTGATCACGGCACACGCTCTGGGAAACCCTGCGTCTAGATCGCACAGACCGGCCAGGCCTGCAGGCTTGCCTACGTCTAGGCAGGAAGTTGCGCAAGAAGATTCGGAGCGGATGGAGACGGAGAAAGGACCGAGACCAGAGGCGGATCGGTGACCAGTGTTATCTTGTTGGCCACATGTCCTTCGGTGCCTGAGAAATGCCCCCTATGCTGTGCACGTCCGGGGCTGCGGTCGCAGGGATAGTCAAACTGGCTGATAATTAAGTCGTATGGTGTGCATACACAGGGGTCAACGTAAGGGATTACGACTGCCAGGCCAGTGGCACAAGGGCCGTTCAGTGCTAGAGGAGACGCGCCAGAAAATGGTATACTGCCATTGTTACCCAGGATAATAAGGGTAACAAAAAGTCGTGATGCCCAAGTAAGACTCAGTTCCAGCGTCTCTTACCATATTCTATTGGGCCATTGATAATGATCAGCGTCGAGTACTGCCTGTCCTCACTAAGACTTCACGACTTACGCATGCTATGCTGAATCCATCGTCTTCACCCTCACCCTCGTTGACTTCCCAGGACTTCAATAACAACCGTAAACGTTTACGCACACTTTCCTTGGAATCCGCATCCTCCTCGTCCTCACCAAAACGCTCCATGTCTCAAGACCCTAGCCTCGACACTCATGACACGCCCCGCCCGAACGATCTCCCTACGCCGCCCGCAGAGGACGCAAAGCAAGCAGCAGACGTCGACGTCTACATGGCCGAACAGGGCGAGGCTAGCGGCGAGGCCACCGCCACGAACCCGCTAGAAGCCTCGTCATCGAGCACGAGTCCGCTTACGCTCCGGGAGAAGTATCTGAAGATCAGTCCACTCGTGAAGCGCGATATGGTCGTGGGCGAGACGTGGTATGTGGTGTCCCGGAGATGGTATAGACGGTGGGAGAAGGCGTGCACAGGTTCCGTAGACAAAGAAGGTGCGGTCGAGGAAAAGGACCTCGGTCCCGTGGATAATGGCCACCTCGTCGATTTCAAAGGCAACATCGCCACTACCTCTGTAACTGAAGGAGTCGATGTTCAGTTCTTGCCCCAGGAAGCCTGGGATCTAATTGTTTCATGGTGTGTTTCTTGCAGAGAGCATATATGCTCTTCCTCCCCTCACATTTCGCTGACTCGAGTCCGCACAATGTAGGTATGGCGAACCCAATACGCCAATACCACGCAAAGTGATTAAACGCGGCTTGGCTCAAGAGATCACCCTTGAACTGTTCCCTCCGAAACTGTATGCACATGTCCTCACACCTGACAGTGCGGGTGCCCTTACCCCCAGCACTCCCGTCGAGGTTGTTGTGTCATCTACAGACGCGCTCCGTGACGTCCGCAAAAAGCTCTTCGATGCCGTCTGCTCCGACTCTGCGAATGCGGAATTCAAAGTCTGGGCTCTCGGCGAGTGGCAGCCCACCTCCAAATACATCTCGCTGTCAGAATTCAAACGGATGGACGCGCCCGACCAGCTGGTGGGAGACACGCATACCTTCGAAGACTCTGTCTTCGAGGATCAAGATGCGTTTGCAGTGGAGGTCAAGCAGGACGGCCAGTGGCTCGTGCAAGACACGAAGGACTCGCAGACTGCCCTGAGTTCCTCACAGCAGACTCCACCCGCTGACAATGAGCCGACGCCTCTGTTCCAGTCAGGAAGCGATTTCTTCTCGCAGATGCAGGCCAAGAAGCCGCAGCCGGTATCGACCTTGAAGTCTGCTATTGCTGCTATCAGAGAGACGAAAGACCCGCGACCGGCCCCCAAAGCATCAACTATCACGCCTGGCACGCTCGGTCTCGGAAATATGTGGGTCTACGCTTGTTCTCCATGTGTGTGCGTATGCTGAAATTGAGTAGGGGAAATACTTGTTTCATGAACTCCGCTATCCAGTGTCTTGTTCATACGCCAGAACTTGCAGACTACTTCTTAAGTGCGTGTATCTTCTTGTGTCCAGAGTGGTGTAATTAAGCATCCGATAGCTGGTGTGTTTGAGAAGGAGCTGAACCCGGACAACCCTCTCGGCATGCATGGTCAGATTGCTCAGGCGTTCGGCGCACTCCTCAGGAAGATCTGGGCACCCACATCCTCCGCGACGTCGTACTCACCAAGGGAGTTTAAAGCTGTCCTTTCGAAGTTCGCTCCGCAATTCAGCGGATATCAGCAGCATGACTCTCAGGAGTTGGTCGCCTTCCTTCTTGATGGTCTGCACGAGGATCTCAATCGTATAATCAAGAAGCCCTACGTAGAGAAGCCAGATTGGGAAGGCGGAGGCGATAAGGAGCTCGTATCGCTGGCGCGAGAATCTTGGGACGGGTACTTGAAGCGGAACGACAGCGTTATTGTCGATCTGTTCCAGGGACAGTACCAGAGCACTCTGGTTTGCCCTGAGTGCGAAAAGGTATGTCGATGTTTTGTCGTACGTGACCGTTCTGATGTGGACGAGCTTCGCTCAGGTGTCCATTACGTTTGACCCGTTCATGTACCTCACTCTTCCATTGCCGGTACAGAAGAAGTGGAAACACACAGTCCACTATGTGCCTTGGGATCTAGAGAAACCGCATCTGAAGGTACGCGCTACCCATCAAATCTGATCCACCATCCCCTAACGCACACTCCGTAGGTTCCGGTCGAAATTAATCGAGACTCCAGCTTCAAAGACCTCCGAAATCTTTTCGGACGCTGGTTTGACGTGAATCCCGAGAATGTAAGGCGCATTCTGCCCCTTACCTGCGTGCGACTAACACCCGAATAGCTGCTCACACTGGAGATTTTCAACCACCGCTTTTACAAGAACCTAGACGACACCATCATCTGCGGTGACATGACAGACAACGACGTCATCGTTTGCTTCGAGCTTCCTTGCAACTCCAAGCAAGCGCGTACGTACAAGAAGTCTGATGAGGATCCCATCATCATCCCGGTCGTCCTGTGCGACACTCCTTCCCGCTCGCGCGTCTCCTACGGGAGCAACCACAGCCATTTTGGCTATCCTTTCTTGACTGTTGTGACTCCAGAGCAAGCGAAGAGCAAAGATGCTGTTTACGACCTTATCGTCGAACGTCTTTGCAGGTGGACTGAAAACGTTCGCGATCTCTACCAGTGGGAGCTTCGTTCAGCTTCTGCGTCCATGGAGGAGGTCCCAATACCTCTGTCGAATGGCCCCACCGTTGAAACTATTACGGAGATCAAGGAGAACGGAGAAATTGTAACCGTCCAAGGAGGAGTACCTGAGGAGGGCGATATCGTTGACCAGAAGAGTGTCGTCGTCCAGGAACAAGACTATGATGCCATGGACACAGAAGACGATGCTCCGCGAAGGACTGGATTCAAGAAAGGCCTCTTCCAGATGTTGGTCAGCCCTGGATCGTCCCAATTTGCTGTCAGCTACGGTAGTTTCAGCAGCTCCAAGACTGAGAGCATAGATCATCGTGCGGAGGCCGCCGAGGAGATAGGCGAACCGGTCCTAAACGAAGGTGAAACCATCCTCTGTGAGTTTGACGAGCACACCAAGGCGTACTACTTTGGCGAGCAACCCAAGTACGAGCACGCGAAGTGGCAGCTCTGGGAAGAGTTTGTCCACCCTGAGATCAAGGCTTCGCGCGAAGCAGCGTCTCAAAAGAAGAGCCGCGGCATTTCACTACAGGACTGCTTGGATGAATTTACGAAGAAAGAGCAGCTGGGCGAAGATGACCTTTGGTATTGCCCGCGCTGCAAGAAGCATCAACAGGCTACGAAGAGCTTCGATCTTTGGAGTGTGCCCGATGTTCTCGTCGTGCACCTGAAGCGTTTCAGCAACAGTCGCATCCTTCGGGACAAGATCGACACCTTCGTCGATTTCCCACTGAGCGGCCTCGATCTGACGTCGATGGTCGGCCAGCGAAAGGTGGCTTCGCGACTGGTGGAGAAGGGCGAAGATCCGAAGGAGCTCGGCTTGGATGATATCGACGAGCCGCTTGTCTACGACCTCTTCGCAGTCGACGAGCATCTTGGCGGCTTGGGAGGTGGCCACTATCGTGCGTATGCTCTGAACAGTGCAGACCAGCAGTGGCACCACTTCGACGACTCCTATGTATCTCCAGCGCGGCCTGAGGCTGCTGTGGTACGCTCATAGCTCTTCTTATCCTTTGGACCCCCCTAACGACATGTTTTAGAATCAAAATGCGTACCTTCTATTTTACAGGAGGCGCGCCTCTCGTCCTTTGGGAGGCAAGACTCATGATATCGTCCAAACTGCTCGGGTGTCCGCCCAGCAATCACCTGCCGCGCAACCTGACGGTGCACTGCCGGAAATAAAGCTGGAAGACTCTGGACTGCTTACACCTCCGGCAGATGATGACGACGGCATGATCGGTTCCAGGCGTCATGGGACGTCGTCTTTGCTGAAGATGAAGATAAGTCCAGATACTTGGAGGCCGCCGCACACCGACTGGGACAACACTTCCACCTCGCCAGCTTCGACGCCGCCACCGCTGGACGATTTGGAGCCGCCTACATTCGAGGACTCCCAGTTGGACCCCATTCTTCAGACTTCTCTGCCACCATTACAACTTTCAGCAGCGCAATTCGATTTTCCAGATCCCACCTCGCGAGGCTCTCCCTCGTCGGTGCGAGCCGAGTTCGATCAAGATCAGGAGCAAGATATCGAACTCGACAGCGACGATTCTGGCTCTAGAAACTGGTCCAACGAGAATGACCCGGCAGCGTGGCTGTCGCAGTCGAACTCGCGCAGCTTGTCGCAGGAGGACCTTTCCATGGAGGCGGAACCAGGGAAGGACGACGACATGAAGGCGGTACTGAACGCTGTAGCTTAGAACGTTGTAGAATATGGAACGTGCCCTGTAATGATCTGTAGAGTAGAGCAGCTGTATATTGGACATTGCGTCTCCGCACCTCCTACACGCTAATTATATCTTGCATTTGCTGTTCCCCAGCATCTTCGCCGCGGCCGGGCGCTCCTTGTGTCTGGCTCGCGGGCGCCCGAGCGTGATTCCTAAATGACCACCACCGCCCTCTCTGCAGTGTTTGAGGATGAGCAGAGTTCCGCCCAGCCTGCTTTATCTCACTGTATATAACCCTACTTTGAGACATACCGGACCCATCGTCGGCGACGATGAAGACGCAGATGAGCAGGCTCAAATATTATTCTACACTGCAAGGGAACGAGCCGTCTCCCGGGACAAGATCCTGAGACAGGTCGGTCTCGTGAAGGCTCTGGTAAACTTTACAGGGTATGTATCAGGTAGATCTATTCTTATGGGCTGGTCCATATATATTCTGTTTGCAGGATGTTCAGCCCCTCGGATATGTGCGAGAACACGCACTCACAGTCGAGGCGGATGGTTATGGTGTCTCCGGAGCCCAACTTTTGGTTTCACGCCGTAAGTATCTCTCAACTACTACATGACTCGTGTCATAAACTGCAGGGGAAAGTATGATTGAATAGAGCGCCTGGTAGTGCGTCGAGCTCGCAAAGTCGCCGCGGCCGCCGCCGCCCGCCAAGGGCAAGGGCAAGGGCAAGGGCAAGGCCTCTGCCACCCAAGAGGTTGCCTACGACTACTACGATTCTTCTGTTCATGATTTGGCACTGAGAACTCGTATTGTGCATGGTTATGAGCAGTTCAAAGTGCGTTCTCGCGACTCTGCACGGGGCTAGTAAGGCTGACTGCCTATCCAGCTCACACACGGATCCTTCACGTCCATCCTGGCTTCATTGGGACAACAAGCACTGGAAGTTCAATTGGAGAGATTTTTCACTGTATGGGCATGGAGCTGGGACTTCGAGGAGGATATGGATTTTGCTGGCCATCTAGGTAAGCGTTATGCTGTCTGGTTCGTGAACACTTCACCAAAGCGTCTCCATTAGGTGTCCCTCTTCATCCCTTGCATCGATCTCTGTCCCCCATCCTCGATGTCTTCTCTCAAGAACGCCTGGAAACTTTCGTCACATTCCTCCTCATACCGCCCTTTGTCGTGCCATCGACCAAACTAATAGAATCTGGATACCCAAGCGTACTAATCAGCCACATACTCTCTCGTATACCCCCGCCACCTCCACCAACCAATAAGTCCACAGATTCCAAGCCGTACAATGCTGAGGAGAAGCCTGCGGCTGATTTGGCTGTTCCTCGTACCTTAAATACGAAGAGCCTGAACGACACTATTCGCACGGCGAGCCCATTCATGAACATGAATATGGACATGCGCAGTCTCAAATGGATGTGGAACGGGCTGACATTCTCAAAGACCTCATCGGCGAAGCCTACCGCACCCTCGTCACCATCTATAGCGGCTACAGAAGAGCACGCTCAGGAGCCTTTGCCATCTCAGGAGGCGAAGATGCAAGAAACATTGGTGGTTCCCCAAAGACCCGAGGCCGAGGTCGATGCAGAGTCACTACAAGAAGCTATCTCGTCAGATTTCGAAGGTACGATGTCGCACGTCCCATCGCCGACGAAACCAGAAGCTATACCGCTACCTGCTTCACCACCAAGTAGCCCTCCCGACATATGTGATGTCGAAGCGACGCGAGGTGACGATGGAACTGCGGAACTTGAAAACACCCCTCGCATTGCCTTTGCGTTCCGAGCGGACGGGATTCAAGCATTTCCAGAAGTGTCCAACATAGCCAACCCTCACAATTCTGTTCTAGAGGAGCGGCCAGCCACTCCTGTGCCACAGCCAGATTTCATATCAACCATCGTTTATCTTGCGACCGGGGCCAATCCTGAGCAGACGGTACGACATAGGGTCTACCATGCTACAGTGCGTAAATCTGCTCACGGTCCCTTCACATCCAAGGCTGATCCTTCTGCTTTTTAGCAAGGGATTGTGACATTCGGTGTGATCGCCGAGGATGGAAATTCTCTGGATCTATCCCTTATAGCCAATGCGCTAGTTGGTCTCTTCTCCAAGCTTGAGGACGTTGTGGAAGAGGGCGAGAAGTAAGTATGGTCCAAGACTTCTATGTTGTCGCACTACTCAGTGTGCCGGTATGTAGGCGGACTGACGACGTAGCCACGCCGGTAACGAAGATTTTGGAGCCACAAAGCAAGCATATCATCTGCACAGGCGGCTACACCTTTTCTTCGTCACCAAGCTTCTCCTCGAAGTCGGAACACTTGTTTAACGGTAGAGAGCGGCTGCACAGGTTTGTTTCGCTTGTGATACCATTACATGGATGCCATTCAAATTCTTTGCCTTACAGTGAATTCGACATCCAGGAGGTGTTCTCGCGCAGCCAAAACCCGCAGCACTGGCACATCTCGAAGCGCAGCCTAGGCGTGAACCAAGATGGTAATATGGTCGATGGTCAAGTGTTCATGGAAGTTGCGCGCAAGGAGAGCACCCTCGCAGATGTAGACAACGAGCTTACCGGTGCTGTGCGGCGTTTCCTTGAGTAGGAATGAGATTTCGCACACGAGACATGTCGCGAGAGCACTATCGCTCCCCCTGTGCGGTATAATTGATGCCCCACAGCTGCACAGCAGACGGAGGGATTGATACTCACAGGCCCAGGTATGCTGAGAAGACGCCGCTAAAGTATCTACGCGCAAGCGAGAAGGGATGTATAACAGACCGCTCTTGTTATCGATGCAGACCTCAAGAATGTCGGTAGTAGTTAGCGCTATGACTAAAGGTTGACCAGTCGATGACTAGTTAGTGATTAGTTAATGGCTGGTTAATGACTGGTTAATGACTGGTTAGTGATTAGTTAATGACTAGTTAATGACTAGTTGATGACTATCATGACCAGCTAATGCCTGGTTAATAGCTAGTCAATGATTGGTCAATGATCGGATCAATGACCGATCAGTGACTGGATGACTAAGCACTGCTGAAGCGAGACCGGGGTGTAGCATGGCGGTTCACAAATTATATTCGGCCCAGCACTAGCCCAGCAAGCATGTCAGAGCTTCAGGAAAAAGAAAAAGAAAATATTAGAGTGGCTGTGTGCTGCAAATCACATATTTTTGAGGTCTTTTAATATTGCCTCAGGGAACGTTGCTGGCACTGGTGGTTCCGCTAACTACCAGTAGGACGTCTACTACCGTGTGACGCTGAGCAGCAGAGTCGATCGACAAGATGAGGTAGCAAGAAAGCTCCTCCGTAGGTATCTCGATTCATTGCGTCGCTGGGAGTTACTTGCTACCGCGCTTAGACTCCTTAGTCAGTAGCTTTGTGGCGCCACACTCAATAATTTCTGCCTGTGAGTCACGGTCATCGTGCTCTGATATGCCCAGTTCCCAACTGTCACTCTGACGCTATGAATCTATTGGAACAATGTTGGACTTGAGATTAATACTGTGCTATGTATAAGCGATGTGGTTTCGTGCAGTGGGAGCCAATTTAAATATCACGAGACGGAAGTTAGCTGAACTTGTGAAGTCTCGTTGAACTTTACTAGAGTGCATTTATCAAAGAAATGCGCTTGATAAGAGCATAGCAAAATTGTGTTTGTATAAAGACTGCCAGAGCCTAGCGTCCACCACCCAACGTTTTCATACGTGCCTCTGCCGCTCTCGCTCGCCTCTCCCGCTCCACTTTGGCCCTCATCTCAGGCGTCAGTCCCATCACGCTCTCACCGGCACTCGATGGGCCGCCCAACTTTCTGGGTCCATCCACAGACTCCTTAGGAGTTTTCCGGGCTTCTGGCTTCGGCGGCTCGATCACGGCAGGCTCCTTCTCTTTCTGCACCGCTTCCCGCTCCTTGATCTTCTCCTTGAGCCCCTTTCTGCGCACCTTCTTCTTTTCCTCCCGCTCCTCCTCCATCTCCTTACTCAGCACACTGGGCACCCGCGCGCCGCCTTCACCCGTCCCAAGCCAGTCCCACCAGTCAGCGTGCTCCGCTGCACAGCGTCGGAAGACATTCCGCACGCCCTTCGTCCGCGCGAAATCGTATGCCGTCCGTCGGCTGCCGCCTGCAATACGGCGCGATGCTTCGTCGTCATCTTCAAAGCTGTCTGCCACGGGCGCATTGACGCTGCGGTAAGCGTCGATCGTCGGGTCTGCGCGGGCATCCTCGAGCAGCCAGCGCACGATGTCTTCCTGGCCTTTGCGCACCGCGTACACCAGTAACGTCTCCCCCTTGGAGGCGTCATCGATATCTTCCGGCGCCTGAGCGTTCACGCCACTGGGGCCCAGGGCGTCTCCGCCGCGTGCCAGGAACGACTTGAGCGCGTCGAGACGCCCCTTTGCTATCATCTCGAATACCCTTGACCATCTGTCTTCGAGTTCGCGTTGTGCTTCGAGCTGCGCAAGCTCCTCCGGGCTGAGTTTGGGCTTCTCAGGCTTGCGCTGTGGTTGCGCTGGTGTTGGTGCGGGAACGGGTTTGGGCTTGGGAAGTGAGGCAAGGTAGGCTTCGTCCTGCTCACGGAGAGCATCTTCTGTCAGATGAGAAGTCTTGGCACGCGTGAGCTCTTGCAGGCAACGGACCAGCTCCGATTGAGTTGGTCGCCGTGTTGGGAAGGGGAACGTCCGCAATCGGTCGTCACCTGTCTTTGTATCAGCATTGTACATACACCTGGCAATCTTATGGCACACCTTTCTCGAGGACCGCACCCTCATAATCGAGGAAGATCCGACGGTTTGACACGCTTGCGCGGATGAAGATACGCTCACAGTCATAAAGCTCATCCGCCCAGTCTGTTAGTAGACTGCGGATATCCTGCACGGGAAGGCGACGTTAGAGAAAGGACGATAAGAAGTCGAGCAAAACAAAATTTACATCTCGCAAAGCTTGTTCGCCATATCGTCGAAGCATGGCACCCGCGCTGACTGCCTTGCTCTTTGAGTTATCGTTTGCGCTTTGCGAGCCTCCTTGCTTCCTACGAGCTTCGCGAAAGTGTCAAGATTAGAGACCCCGTGAGGCGATCAAGAGAAACTTACTAGTATAGCGATGGAAAGTTTTGTGCTTTAGGACTTCCGTATCAAGCTTTGGCTTCTTTGGTTTACCCTTCTTCGTTAACCCGCCATCCTCCTCCTCACCTTCCGGCCTCGATACGCGTACAATGGCGCCAGCAAAGTGACCGCTCGCGACCATAAATAAGGCCCACTTCCTGCCTTCCTCGCCTCCGCCCTTCTGCATATGCCTCAGCTCCTCAAGATAGCGCTGTCCGGTATCTTCCCCTCGATACGAGATGAGACTGGAAGGGAAAATGACTTTGTACACGCCGAGTTGGGTGGCTGGAGGTGCATGGAACCATGCTACAGGCGTATTTGGGACATTGCGGTTGGCGGTGTCGTCGTCTTCGTCCCCACCTGCGCGGATGGTGTTTAAACGTTTGGCTTTCCGCACCAGTGCAGAGACAGCGTCATCATCAGACTGGTCGGTGTCCTCGGAAGACGACGCAGAGCCGGAGAGAGAGTCCTCCAGGCCTGCGCAAAAGGGTAAGCGAAATGGCAGAACGATCCAAAACTGGACGTACCGTCCGCTAGCTGCGCAAACTGTGTTTCTGAGACAGTATCTCCGCTTGACATGCGCATCTTCACATTATATCGATGCCAATCAGAGCGGAAATGTATTCGCTGTTCGTCCACATCTGCAAAGATCACGCCCAAGCAGATGTTGCATGCACGAGCTCCAGCAGGCGCAGAGGGTGCGGTGGGAGAAGGGGAGGTTGGACGTGAGTGTTCTTCTGCGGACGTGGGGATCGCTGAGGGCAAGTTTCCAATGATTCGCGGGACGAGGGTATCGAGTAGGTGTTGCGGAATAGAGAATACATGATATTGTTCGTAGCGTGCCATTGCGATTTCTGCTTGAGAATACAGTAGTAGGGTATAATCTGATCTATGGTGGATGTCGGGTATAGGTTACGAGTGAGTTAACGTTACAGTTACTGGTGGGGGGTCTTTATGAGTATACACCGCGCAGCACGGATCCGGGAAAGCGATGACGATGACTCGGTGATGGTGACTCGTGTACGTCGGAGCTGATGAAGACAGTAGTTGGGGTAGGATTGGTCAGCGGGCGGTGCTGAAGAATGAGTCGTCAGCGCTCCCGAGAAATGATGAGCAGAGCACAGAAGCCGACGTGAGGGACCTGACGAAATAGACGAGAAATTGGGTCGAGATAGCGGCCGTGTGGCGGCTCGCATGGCCTTCCCATCACGTGCGACGCGTCCGAGCGCGTAGACGCGCTGTTCGGGTCTCCCTTTCACGACGACCACATGCCGCCTCATCGCTCCGCACGTTCCCGCCCTGCCGACGCCGTCCCCGTCGACGTCGACTCAGACAGCCAAGGCGACACAGAAAATGACGAAGAGCCCACACCCAAGCCCCAGCGCACCTCGCGGAAGCGTGTTAGCGAGGTTTTCGACGGCAGCTTCACGTCCGAGTCTGGTAGGGCGCCCCTCAAATCTGTTAACATCAACGACGACGCCGCAGAGAAACGGCGACGCAGAAAGAGCGCCCGCCCAGTAATTCCCCTCGATGACAATGAGGCAGGACCATCTACCGAGGACACTAGGGCCGCCGCTCACGCCAGGCAGACGCAGCAGCTCCTGTCTGTCGCAGAGGCTCCTGCGATTGATGTTCCCCTCGATGTCATGAACTCGAATTTTGAAGAGTGGATGAAGATGGCTACAGACAACGTACGTCCCTACCTCTCCAGTCTCGACGGCTTGCTCGCTTTGGTCGTTGCCTCCTCCACAGAAGGAGTTGCTGCTGCGAAACCATGCTTCACGGCTAAGAATCTTGCCGATTCACTGCCATGATACGTATTCTGCTGGAGCTGGCCTAACATGTCGCCAGAGACTGGCATTTTTGCTCTCGTTGCCATACTAAAGCTTACCGTTGCAGAAAATTAATGCAGCAAACTCCTGGAACTTTGCTCTCATTGATTACTTTCACGACATGTCCCTATTGCGCAACAACACCGATAACTCGATCAACTTCCAGCGAGCTTCCTGCACACTAGATGGTTGCGTCAAGATTTGGACCAGCCGCGTAGATAGCGTTGGCACAGAGACCGGGAAGCTTCTCAGCAACCTGGCGAACGAAGGTCGTATCGGTGCCGATGACGACGACGACGAGAATGAGGATGGAGAGGGTGGAGAGGGAGTTCAGGCGAAGAAGCGCAAGACCCACCGTCCGGCATCGACTCTTGCCAAGGACATCTCCCAGCTGCGGAACAAGAAGCTCGACCTTGAATTCCATGTAGATCCTCTGTTTAGGAAAACCTGTGCCGATTTCGACGAGGGCGGCGCCCAAGGTCTGCTCATGAACCACCTTGCTCTTGGCGTCGGTTCAGATGGCAGCCTGCGGGTCGTCTTTGACGCCAGTGACTCTGTTGGCAAAGATGACGAGGAGGAGCTTGAGATGGAAGAGCCACCTTCTGAGGTTGACTTGTCAAATCTTCGACGTGAGTGTCATGGCTGATAAACGTCTCAATCTGATCTGACAGTCTCTGACAGAGCAATTCCTGCCGAATTGGAGCGACCTCGAAGAGAAGGCAATATGCCATTCGCTCCATGACTTTTCCTTCTCAAAAGACTCCTGGGCTCTCGACGACTCCACCACACTCTTCCGCAACGACCACGCTTTGGAGCAGGATGACGACGGCGACGGCGACGAGCCAGCGGGTTTCAACGACGACTTCAACGAGGCTCCGATGGACATGGGAGGCCCCGCGCCCGTTGAGGACTTCTTTGTGGGCGACCAGGCCGTCAACGACGACTACATGCACGAAGCTCCGCCGAGCCCCAGCGTTGGTGGCTCTGAGCATGGTTTGGCCGATGAGGCGAGAGAATATGGTGCCGACGGGGCATTCGTGCCATTCGACCCACGCAGGGCGCCCAACGAACGCGACCTCGTTATGGCGATGACTGACAACGAGGAAGGTGGCATGATGTACGATTACTTTGACAAGGGTGCGCTCAAAAACTGGGCCGGCCCCGAACACTGGAAGCTGCGCAAGGTCGTCCGGAGGCGTAAGTTTTCAATGCATAAATGATTAGTTGCTGCTGCTGACGCATGTGCCCAGCGGACGCCGCTGAAGCCGCCCCGAAGAAGCAGCGCGAGAAGAAAGAGGCGCTGAAGATTAACTTCACCGAAGAGTCCGCCGAGAACGTCAAGGAAATCGCGAAGAAGCTCTTCGCACCCCCGTCAAGAGGTGCCGCTCTGACGCTGCCCGGGCCGTCGCTTGCCAAGAAGAAGAGGGGTCGCAAGGGCAAAGACAAAGAGAAGGACGAGAAGCGGTTTAACAATACGCTCCCCGACGATATGCATTTCTCGAGCAAGCAGCTCGTGACGCTCTTCCTCAAGCCCAAGTTCTCGGTAGGTTTCTCTGAGCATGATGGTCGCGGAATGATGTTAATTTCGCGCAGCTTCGTACGCGCGGACAGCGTGGGCGGTTGGATGACCGCCCCGAAGGCGAGGTCGACGAGAACTTCTGGGCACAAGCGGCTGCTGATCAGGCAGCCGGTCGCTCAGGTTCTGACGATCTGGATGCAAGTGAGTGTACACCGTCGCTGGTCTCAAATACCTGTACTCATACTGTTGTCTGTAGCGCAAGATGGCGGTGCCATCCCGTTCAACACGCAGTTCTTCCACGACGAGTATGATGATGCGCCAGGCTTTGATGATGCCTTTGACGGTGACGGCGGCGACATCATTACTGCCATGCCTGAACCTGGTGAACAAGACTTGCTGGCCACAGCACCGTTTAAGAGACGCGTGCGGCCGGAGACTGTTAACTACGCCAAACGTGCCAAGCGGGTAGACGTCAGGAAGCTGAAAGATAATATCTGGAAGAATCTGGACATTGTGTGCCAGAGAAGCAGGACGACGATGATGATGCTATGGTATGATTCTCTATACGCTGTGTGAGAATCGCGACTGAGGAGTTCGATGCTCAGGACACAGACGACAGGCCAGCGACAGACCCGGCGGAGCCAAGGGGATTCGAGAACGTCATCTCGGGCCTGCAGCAATCATATCCGAAGGAAAAGCTGGAGGACATCAGCACAAGCTTCTGTTTCATCTGTCTATTGCACCTTGCCAACGAGCGTGGTCTCAAGCTGGAGAACGGCGACAGCGAGGATACGATTATTCCCGATGACGAGGCGGACAAGAAGGTCGGCAACCTATGGGACCTGAAAGTACGTCTGCATTCAAAGCACCTCCCTGGTGTCGTCCTGATGCGTTTTTGCAAGGTATACCGCGATCCCGATGCTACCCCCGCAGCATAGCTTCGCGTCGATGGACTTCACGGCTGTTGTTTCTTTTGTGTTATCCTATTTCTTAACTATTTCTCTTGGCTATCAAATCTCTCTTGTTGTTCTTTTGTGAATAGAATACTATATTATGAACTAAATGTCTACGATACAATTGAGAACAATACTTTTGACCCTCTGCACTTTCGTTTCGCGGCGCTCGCGAGCATGTGCTGAAGTAATGCGGTGGCGCTAAAGTACAGAGTTCGACATTTTGTCCATGTACAAACCTGGCCTCGACCATCATCTCCTGCGCGTACGATGGCCTTGCGGCGGTGGATAAGGTATGCACTCTTGCTCATGTTATATAGATGTCAATCTAATGGTGAGGACGCAGTAACTACACGCGCCAGCGTCGACCGTCCGTGTCTTCCGTTGACCTGCGCGGCATTCCGTCCGCTGAGTTCACTGTACGTGCCGTCTGCCACGCATGCGTGTCATGAAATAGCTCATTGATAGCTAGTCCTACCCATAGTTTAAAGCGGTCTCCCTCGGCCTGCTCATTGGCTGTCTGCTGTGCTTCACGAACCTCTACTTTGGGTTACAGACGGGATGGATTAGCATGTGCGTCTTTCGTGTGTCAATCGCCCATATCCATTGATATCATGTGCTGCAGAATGTCGCTACAGTCTGCCTTGATAGGCTTCCTCATGTCCAAGTTCTTCCCCAAACCGATTACTGCGCAAGAGAACATCGTGATTCAGACTACTGCTGCTGCAACTGGTACTGTACGTGCAATTGGCGAAAACCTCGTTCGCATACTGACACTGTGAGTGTGCAGATGCCCCTCGCTGCAGGATTCGTCGGTATACTGCCGGCCCTTGGCCTACTAGACGAAGCCCGCGACGGTGTACCCGCGATTCACTTATCCTGGTGGTCGGCCATAGCGTGGTCACTCGCTGTCGCGTTCTTTGGGTGAGCGGACAACACCTCCGGTTCATGCACCATGACTCATCTCATTGCCCGTAGTGTCTTTCTATCACCGCCGCTCCGCAAACGAGTGGTAAGCACAGATTCCTTGAACCCTGTCGGTAGCTGATGTTCCCATAGATTATCGAAGAACAACTAGCGTTCCCATCCGGAACTGCGACGGCACAGCTTATCTCTGTCCTGCACGACCTGCCCCCACCTGACACCACAGTTTCCCGGCGCCGAGGTTACAGGGAGCTTGAGCACGACGACGACGCTCGGGAACCGCCCACAAGTCCAGATGTTGCCGAGGAAGGTGGTTTACTTGAAGAAGCTGAAGCCATCACCGCCCAACCGGAGGGGTGGTCTGCGTTGATCTGGAGCTTTGCAGCTTCTGGAACCATGACTGTATGTGCGAACCCGTGTCACCTTTCTCTTTCGCTTAACTTATTCTCGGCAGCTCCTGGCATACTTCTTCCCTGTTGTGTTCTCGATCCCACTTTTTGGAAGATACCTTGCTCAGGAGTGGCTCTGGACGTTTACGCCTAGCTTGTCATATGTCGGTCAAGGTAGATTGCAGTCTGGTTTTGGGTCATCATGTGCTGTCTGACGAGTCCGCGATAGGTATCATTATGGGTTTCCCCACGACACTCAGTATGAGTCTGGTACGCTGGCTGTCACAATTCTAGCCTCATTACTGACCTCGTGCATAGGGTATGCTCGTTGGCTGGGGCATCCTGTCTCCCATCTCTAAGCGCGCCGGCTGGGCCCCCGGACCTGTAGGCGACATGACGACAGGTGCACGCGGCTGGATTCTCTGGGTGTCGCTCGCGATTATGTGCGCGGACAGCCTTGTCTCGCTACTGCCCGTCATCTACGAGGTCATAGTAGAGAAGCTACTGCCGTCAGCTCTCTACTACAGGCTGTCCAACGATACCCAAGACTCTGGGGACAAGGAGTTCGAGACTGAGGATCGACTCGTCCCCATGAAGTGGGTATGGTGGGGTCTCGGTGGTAGTGTCACCTTCGGAACAATACTGGTATGGGCAGTCTTCGGGCACGAGGGCATTACGCCTTGGGCTACCGTCATTGGCTATGTTGTTGGTGCACTACTGAGTGTCCTTGGGTAAGCGCTTGATATCGACTACCCTAAAATTTGTTTGACGCAGTATTTTCCCAGCGTACGTGCACTTGGAGAGACAGACCTCAACCCTGTGAGTGGACTGGGCAAGATCAGCCAGCTCTTGTTTGCTTGGATCCAACCGGGGAACGTCGTTGCCAATATCATTGCTGGCGGTGTTGCCGAGGCAGGCGCCCAACAGTAAGTGCATAGTTAAGCGACACATGCGCACCCTTGACATAACCTTATGCAAGGGCGGGCGATCTCATGCAAGATCTAAAGACGGGACACCTGCTTCACGCGTCTCCACGGGCTCAGTTCTACGGACAGTTAATTGGCTCAACGCTCTCCATTCTGGTCACATCGACGGCCTATTCGCTCTACACGAAGGCGTACCAAATCCCTGGCCCCTCTTTCCCGGCACCAACCGCATATGTCTGGCTAAGTCTGGCCCGTCTTCTGCGTAAGAATCATTAATACGCGTAAGCACGCTAGCCACTCACCTTCATTCACAGGTGATGGCAAATTGCCCGAGAAGAGCGGGGCGTATATGATTCTCTTCGGCCTTATTTTTGGCATCGTCGCAGCCTTCAAGACCTACGCCGCACGCAAAGAGTTGTATTATGTGAAATGGATCCCGTCCGGCATCGCGTTCGCCGTTGGTTTCCTCAACACGCCCTCGTTCTCAATTGCGCGTCTTATCGGCGGCGTGGCCGAGTACTGGTACTACAAGCGCATGGGCGGCAAGGAGAAAGGTGGCATCCGACTAATTATCATCGCAAGCGGCTTTGTTCTGGGAGAGGGTGTTGTCAGCGTCATTTCGCTTGTTTTTAGGACCTGGGGTATCGGCGTTGCGAGCTGTTGGGGCTGCATACCTGGATTGTGTGGAGGATGTCCTGCGTAAACTTACATGGGTTATTCGTTCTTTGGAATGTAAGTGCTTACGACGCGTTATATTTCCTTCCCTCATACTGCTCTGTGGAGCTAGATCATCATACATCTCACACTTATGTCGTCGACCCGTCCGTCACTCTACGGGCTGAGCCTTGCCACCACCAAACGCATAACCATCGTTCGTCCCTAAGTTCCATAACTTGGAACGCAGATCAGACTTCGTACCCATTATCATCACACACGCACTCAGAAACCAGCTGCAGTCTTTACCTCAGCCTCTCCTCCATTTCTGCAGTTCACGAGCCCATATCCAAACGCAACGCCCTTCAGCTAATGTCGTGCCTCAATCCCCAATCTTGTATGTAGCAACAACTTACAACGAGCTGAGTGGATAGTATGAGCAAGGCTCGTGTACGGACATATATAGAGGATCTTTGCGAATCACGTCAAGTACATAGGGGGTTGCGAATACACAGGTCTCGAGAAGAAGGTTCTCACTACTCGAAGTCATCGTCCGGAAAGCATAGCAAGACAGTGTGAGAGTGAGCAGGAAGTGTCACACTGGCGGACGCACCATCGAAGCGATCGCCACAGCCGTTACCGTTACTGAGACAGACTCCGGAGCCGTCTATTGGAGTTACTTGCAGACCGTTGATCGTGTTTTTCTGGGTGTCACCACAGCCAAGGAGGCTCGCAGCCCTGGATCTGATCAAATCTTCATCGAAATTCGGATTGGTGTTGGAGCCGCTGATGTAGTAGGCGCAGCCTGATAGTCTTAGACATCAAGCTCCAACTCTCCATTGATGCTGAAAGCTCAGCTTACAGTTTCCGTGACAAGCCACATTGTAAGCAGGTTCGTCGAAATTCAAGCCATTCATGTAGCTGTAGGAAAGTGATGGTAAATTTGGGATCCTCTCAGGATAAGTGCAATGCAGCACGTACTGGCAGACGTTTGAGCCGGCAGCCCAAGCAGAGTTTCATGTGCTGGGATTGACTAGGGCCTGACAATCAGAGAGCGTTGCATCCGCAGTAGTGCCTGCGTGGTTATGAGTTGAGTCGCGCGAACTGGATTAGCGAGCAGGGATTGCATACCACAGTAGACCTGTGAATCAGTAATGTCACGCTCAAAAATCCTCATGCCTGCAATGGCAAATGGGAGAGCGGCGAGAATAGTGACAGAGAAGATGGTAGAAAAGTGCATGGTGTGGTCGAGGAGAGTCAGATGGTAAGAGAAACCAAAGGTGTAGCTGTGGTAGTAATCACCAGAAGATAATTGGCACTTATATACGCCTATGGCTTAAGCACTGGTGCGTAAGATGAACAAGTCACTCTCTGCTCATCCACTTGGAGTCCGCGGCACAGGCCGCAGCCGTCACGGTGTAGGAGGCTATCCGGTACCCTCCGCCGTGGTGGAGTCGCCCTCGTCGCAATAACACCGGCAAACGCAGTTGATGCTATTTCATCATCCGCAAAATCTTCAACACTGCCAAGCCTTACAGGCTGGCTTCAGCCAACTGTGATCATGAAGGACAGTCTCGGCTTGATGTTGGCCATAATTATCTGAACCTGTCGGCCATGACTGCCCCAGCGATACAACTAAACGGAGAATAGTCTGCACTGGTAAGCGGAGTCTCTCACCATGTTTCATCAGAGAGTAGCACGACGCCTGCGACGAAGCAAGCGCAAACATCGCAGCGCAGAGGTCGATCTAGGCGCCACAAAGTTGCTGACTAAGCACCACATCGTTTTTTGTCTTCACGTGACGCCAACCACCACCTTTCTCGCGTCCCCCATCCCAGCGTCACGATGGAAATTTCAGGCAGCTAATACAACTTTTCAGCTGGACCATTAGATGGTAGCGCCTATGCGACGTAGTGCAAACGACTGACGACAGCATGGCTTGTATTTTGTCGCTGCAGGTTGGCAACAAGGTTTCCAACGGCCAGCTCCACCACCTAGAGATTGGCAGATGCATATTGTTTCATGACCCGGCAGGCGACTTCTGCCTCTGCTTGTATATGTCATCTGCTACTTGCATGCTATATCGTGCATTCATGCAGAGCTGATGCTTCACGATCCGAACTCCGTCGGACATGCAGGACTGGCAGGACATGCAGGACTGGCACATCGGATCGTAGTGTGTCGGGTTGGTACAGCATATTGTCGAGAACACTTTGCTACTGACGAGCATTTCCTGTAGTGACGTGTGGGGAGCACCTGCAAGTCGTTTGCGGAATTTCAGGACTCTGCGGCTCGTGTTTAATCATCCAGGCGGTGCAAGCATTCCCTGGCTCGTTTCAGCGGATGGCCTACGGTATAAAAAGGCTTCTGCAAGCTCTCCTTGTTCCACAGAATCTAAACCTCTGACACCTGTAACAAAGTACTCAACCATTGATACTTCACAATGACCTCTGCTCAACTCACTCTTGCTGGTATTGGTGTCCACTGCGGAACTAGGGCGGATGCCACGCTTTCAGACTGTAAGGCTCTTCTGAACAACGACGCGACGTGATCCGCTGCTTGGGCGGGTACTAGCAACGTCTGCCAGTACGTTTCGTCTCCGCTCTCACGTTGTCCGTTGCCGTACTTCAGTTATTCTCAGTTACTCAAACTCTGACAGCGGTGTCATCAACACTGTGGCATATAACACTGCATGCCATGGGAATTGTATGTTCTTTTCTTTCTTTCTTTCAAAATGCGCTCACTCATTCACACATACCATGCTTTAGGCTGCATCTACTATGCCAGTATGGTCGGAAACACACCTAACGAGGCACAGACACGAGCAGATGCTCAAGGCCTTCTTGGTGTGCTGATACTAAAGCCAACAAGATCAATGGTTTGGACTTCTTCGAGGATGGCCGCGGCGTTTGCATCAGTAACGGAAATGGTCAGTCAAGATATACCCTCGCCGTCTTTCAGCCTCTCACACTCTTTTCCAGGTTGCGGTGACTGCTTTGATGGTGGGTTTATTACTTGCTTTTCACAGGCTACACCGGAATACTGACTGTTATGACTAGACGCCGACTTTTCCGGGGGATGTGCGATTTGCTAGATATCGACTGTCTGTATCGATCGTATGTGCCACGACTACTGGTGTTGAGCAGATATCGGAGTATATATGTCTTTGAGCCGTACGTATTGATACGCGGCTTCGTAAACTCCACTCCTGGGTTGGTCATGAGGTCCCAAGGCATCAGCTTCTCCAACCGCCGGGAGCTTTAGCGCGTGCCAAAACTGCGTCCCGTCGGAATCTCACAAGACACAGCGGCTTATCTACGTATGATATCTGGCTATCTGGATAGCTGCAGTTTTTAAGGTAGATAGCGTTTACTTCGTGCTGCGGAAACCTGCACTGAACGCCCCATGTCTTCAGAACCGTCTACTGTTCGCCCCGCTCTTCCTCAAGGCGCCGGGTATGGCATCTGCGTCGGTTTCGGCGTACTCTTTGCAGCAGCGATGTGGTACACTGTCCGGATGCTGGCTCGGTTTAAGAACGAAGTGCAGGGATCTGAGATGTTCATGACCGCCAAGCGCAGCATGAACACAGGACTCATCGCTAGCGCTGTTGTATCCTCCTGGACTGTTGCAGGGACGCTATTGACTAGCTGCACTTGGACTTTCAGCTACGGTGTATCCGGAGCATACTTCTGTGAGTTCTATGTTTATACGAATCGCCTTGTCGCTTGCTGACCCAAGCTGCCACAGATGGTGTGTGCAATGCAACTGTATAAATATATTCTCAGGTTTAGCTTCTCGCAGGCGCGGGTGCTTGCGTGCAGATATTGATGTTCTCTGTGGCAGCCATCGAACTGAAGCGCAAAGCTCCTAGCGCACATACATTTCTCGAGCGTACGTACCTATCGTTGAGACTAGATAAGCCTTTCTGATTTAGCTTCAGTGACGAAGAGTTCGTGGTGTTCGCGCTCTGTTTGATTGAAGTCTAACACACCCTCCTTCAGTTAGATACGGAGTTCCCGGCCATTGCATTCAAATTTTCTACTCTTCCCTGGTGCAATTGTTCAATTGTGTCGGTCTCCTTGTCGGAGGTAGGTTTTACATTGGCACACGTCCGTCGGTGATAGACTAACCGTTTTCCTGAGGTTCCGCTGTTTTCTCTTCAATCACTGGCATGAGTCCGGTGGCGAGTTGCTTCTTGCTTCCCATAGGCGTTGTGATTTATACAGCAACTGGTGGAAGTGAGTGACTACTCCTGGTTATCGAAGGCGCCATTGCTGACACCATTCAGTCAAGGCGACTTTCCTCGTGTAAGGCATCCTGCGTTAAGTCAAAGCGGATCCTCATACCGTCTCAATAGGGATTACATGCACACAGTCTTCATCTACGTCATAATCCTTGTCGCACTCTTCTCCGCGTATGCGACAAGTCCTCTCATAGGAAGTCCGGACAGGATGTACTCGCTCCTGACATCCGCCGCCCAATCATCACCGGCTCCAGGCAGCCCCGAAGGCTCATACCTCACGTTTCACTCCATCCAAAGTCTGGTGCTTGGCATTGTTATATTCGTCACCGGCTGGGCCGCCACGGTTGACGTGCAGCTATTCCAGAAAGCCATCGCCGCTAACCCGGCAGACACCCTGAGCGGGTACCTCCTTGGCGGTCTCTGTTGGTTCGCAATCCCCTTCTGTCTCGCTACCACATTCGGTCTCGTAGGTCGTGTGTTGCAGACGAACGCTGTATGGCCGACGTTCCCGAGGATGATGACGGCGGACGAGATCAATAAGGGGCTGGTTCTGCCCTACGCTGCCCAGGCGCTCCTTGGCAAGGTGAGTCTTGTGTATACTTCGATCCCATGCATCACTCAGTGTTTGAGCAGGGCGGTGCCGTCCTGGTGCTGCTCATGATCTTCATGGCGGTCACGTCAGCTTTCTCTTCCGACCTCGTCTGCATCGCTTCAGTCGTGACCTATGACATTTACCGTGGTTACATTAACCCACAAGCCACGGGCAGACGGCTCCTAAAACTCAGCCATTTCGTCGTCATCGGTTGGGCGACCATATGCGCATGCATTGCTACGGGATTGTCGCACACTGCTATTGGCGTGAATTTCATTATAGTACGTGATCGCTTTGCATAGAACATTCCATAACTTACATCGTGGCCGTGTCTCCAGACGACGATTGGTATTATCACCGGACCCGCGCTGTTCCCAATTGCTTGCACTCTCTTATGGAGGAAGCAAAACACTGTCGCAGTTGTTGTAGCTCCTCTGCTTGGAACAGCCACAGGTCTAGGGTGTTGGATCGGTTCCACACGCCACTGGTATCATGTGGTATGTCCGTTCGCACATGTCGAAAAATAATATGCAATTTATCTATCGGTACAGACCACCATCGACACCTTAGGCGAACCCTTGCCTCTTGTCGTCGGTAATGCGACGGCGTTATTCTCTTCTATGGTTTACAGTCCCATGCTCACCTACATTTTCGGCGCGCAAGACTTCAAGTGGGAGAAGTTCGAGAACATCGTTGCCGTCGACGACAGTGATGTGGCGGGTATGACGAAGACGCAGCTCGTCCAGCAGAGCAAAGTCGAAGACCCGAGGATGGACGAAGCCACCAACGCCAAGATGAAGAGGGCGACCTTGGTTGCTGCGTTCTCATCAATCGTGAGCTTCGCAGCTTTTGCAAGCACAATTCGATCTTGACATTTCTGTAGGCCGTGACGCTTGCCTTTGTTATACTCCTCCCCATGCCCTTGTACGGGACGCGATACGTCTTCAGCAGGCCTTTTTTCCGTCTTTGGGTCGTCTGGACGTTCGCGTGGGCCTGGGCTGCTGGCTTAATCATCACGCTGCTACCCCTTTGGCAAGGTCGTCGCACGCTATGGCTGGTTGCCTCACACATTTTCTCAACAGAGGCATCTGTCACTAGTTTGCCGAGTCCGGCAGAAGGCTTGGTAGAGCAGCTGGGCAGTGAAAAGAATGATGAGAAAGCTGGTTCTGACGTAGAGAGTGCAACACAGGTTACTATCTTACCATCACCCTGAAGAGTCTAACAGCCAGCCGTATAACCAGTGTCAAATAGTTCGTCGAACCGTACGTAGGTGCTATCAATGCTATGCATGAATTGCTATGAAATCTAAGAATTACATGCGCCCAGAGCGTCCGTATGCAACAGTATACATTACCACATCTCATTGTCGAATCGTTCAAGTACCGCGGAGGCATCCTCGACATCCTTTTGCGCCTTCTTGCGCATGTAGAATATTGGGCAGTCCTTGCTCGTGCACAGGACATCCTGATGAAGCGATCCCTGGCACCGCTGGCACTGTGTCCAGAGGCGCGAGAATCGGACCTGTAGATCGGACACGTTCGTCACCTGTTTCTGGTAAAACTCGTTGATACGAGGGCGGCAGTTGTTGCACACCGCGCCGTTCGACACACTGTTGCTAGGTTTCAACTGTGTCTTGCAACCCATGCAAGTCACCGTCTTAACGGCGAACTTCATGAGGCCGCCCACTGTTGGTGTGGCAATCTGAATCGTCCGCGTGTGATCGCCAGAAACTAGAACTCTGCCTTAGTACGAGGCTTCTGCTGGAGCGGGGATGGTTACTCACGCAAAGAGCTGGCTTTCTCGCCAAGGATGGGCTCGAAAATACGCATAAGCGGGTTCGAGAGCTGGTTCTCGAGGTAGTACTTCGTGTCGATAGGCATGTTATTCTCCAAGACAAAGATAGGATCTTCAGACTTCTCGTAGGCCGCCGCGCCCTTCGCGCCTTTGATGATGACATATGCGACTCGGTCCCCCACGTTCGGCGCGGAACCTGCGTCGCGTTGCTTCATCCGCTCGGCTAGTTCGACATGGGCCTGCTTTCCGGCATAGTCTGGGTGTGGCAACGGATGAGATTGAAATTTCCCCTTGTACCGATCTCATTACATACCTGCTTTGGCTAAAGCCTTTGTAATCACCAGCTGCGACATGTCGACCTTGTTCTGGAGCAAATCAGAAATGATTTGCTTAGTGTACTCAATCGCGCCATCAACATCTCGGTCGATCAGCATCTTATTGAGACAGGTCGAGATGACAGTGGAAACCAATCGACAGTTATCTCGCCGGACAGTCTAAAATGACAATGTGAGCCGAGATCTCTCCAAGCAAGCGGTTACACGCGCCTCGATGCCTTTGGTATCCATTTTGTCGTACTTATCCGGTCGTGTCCAGTACAAGCCAGCGTACCGCTTCTTGCTGATGAGCAAGTACGGGAAGTATACTTTCTCGAATTCGAGCTTGATTGGCTTAATGAACTTCTGCGTGACAAACTCCGCAGCTTGCGCTCCTATCATATGAGAACGACACTTGTTAGTATCTACATAAGCAGGCGGGCTAATGCACACGCACCGAGCTGCATGACCGTCTCCAGGTCTGTCGGTCCAAATTTGACCATCACAGAATCTGTGTCACCATATATGACCTCCGCGTCATGCGCGTGCCCGTTAGCGATGCAATACTCTGCCTCGACCTCCTACAAGCAATTTGAGTATGACTAGCACGCTACTAATGAACCGAACGAACCTGCTTCGTCTTCTCAATCATTTGTCGACCGAAAGCTGTTGTACTAGACGAGATTGGAAGGCATGGCAGTTTGCCGATGGTCGCTCCAGTGAAGCCATACACAGAGTTAGCACTGATCTGTCACAGTAGCAAGATGAGAACATCCCCAGTTTTCGGGCGGCGAGGAGCGTTGCTCACCTTCAAAGCCAGCTGTCTACCGTCCAGGACAGCCCGCTTGAAGGGGTCCGTCTCTTTCTTGAGGTCGGCCTTAGCACGCTTACGTGTAGAGATTAGATCCTCAAGAATAATCGGAAGGAGACCCTTGCGTCGCTTCGCTGTGGCGAAGAAATCTGCCAGCGCACTCCGTCAGCGACTCTGACCAGCAGCTCCCAGAATTGAGCAACGGACCATTGTTGGGCGTCTGGATGTAGTCCACATCCTTCTCCAGGCCCAGCCTATCGATGGTTCCTTTGTCGAGGAGAGTAGTGTAGCAGAGGTTGTGGGCCATCATAATCGAGGGGTACAGGGAGGCGAAGTCTAGGGTGGCAATGGGGGCCTTGTAGTAACCTTTGTGTGGCTCAATGACCGTAGCGCCCTCGTACTGCTCATCAGTCCCTGATTACAAACGATTGTATCAGCCAACCCGCGGTGAAGAAGGTAACCAAAAAAAAGCTCACCTTCGCCTCTAAGGGCGGGCACCACGTATTCTTCCTCATTGGCTTTTCGGAATAGTTGCGAAAGTACTTTGATCGACTGTCCTCGGGAGAGCAGGTAGTTGAACGGGACACCAGTCACACGCGCCATCTCAATGTAGTTAATAAAGCACATCAGCTTGTCCATGAGGCGTTGAGGCAAGTAGGCGTCTTTCAGACAGTAGACTGCGAGACGCCGTCTACTCTCGGGGCCACCGTTTTGGAGCTCAGTAATGACCGAGTGATGTACATCCTCCTTCTGCTCGCCGAGGAACTGTGCGCAGACGGAGTTGAGAGTGTATGACCGCAGTTTATGCTCACGCTGCATATATTGCAGGATATCGATCTGCAGACGGCCGTCGAGAGCCGTTTCCTTCGAGTCCCGCTGACCGAAGGCCTTGGATGAGAAATGGGTCTCCTTCGTCTGCGCCTTCACCTCTAAGACATTGATTAGCTGACAGATTTCAAATGAGAGCAGCATAAACCAACCAATCATCCGTCCCAGCATCGGAAAGTCCTTCGCCTTGACTGCGATGGCTCTGTCAATCAAGTACGGCAGGTCGAAGTTTGCGATGTTATACCCAATGATAACATCAGGGTCAATCTCGTTGACAAAGTCTCGCCACGCATTGAGCATGTCGACTTCCGAATCGAAGGAAAGCACCTGCGAGCCAACAATGTGTGAACAGGTGGAAAGAGTGAAGACGTTTCGAATGAACGGGTGAGTTTCGCCTGTTGAGATGCGGTGAGACAGCCACGCATGCATAGAAAAGGCAAGAAGGTACCTTGTCTGGTGACCATGCTAGCAATCTGAATGACTGGATCGACCTGCGGCTCCGGGAAAATACCCTTACGGCCCGCGCACTCAATATCAAAGCTCAGAATCCGCAGCGGAGCAGTGTGCGAGTATGGGCCGTCGGCCTGGTGCGAAACAATCTTATCCCATCTATAGCAGATCAATGAGAAATGATGCCGGAACGAATAGTGGCGGAGATACTGACTTGACAGAAACTTCCAGCTGACAGTGCGACTTTTTGTCCTTCTCCTGCATAATGGTATAGCCTCCTGCTGGTAGTTCCACCCAGTTCATACCTACAATCTGCAGGAAGTATCAGCACCATTTTGCCATCTGTACTGTTACTGTTTACACGAACCTTCGCATCGATCATAAACCGCAGCACATAGGCAATATTGGACTCGTATGTAGAAACGCTATCTGTCTTGAACAGGTTATTGAAGTGGCATTCGCCACGCTCGAAGATGCGTATACATCATATGATGATAAGTTTCGCAAAGGACAAATGAATTGAAGAGCCACTTATCTCTGGTTTTCGGAAGGCTGCGCTGGTCGGACACTTCAATGCGGATGAAGGGCACTTTTTCATCTCCTCGATAACCCCAAAGAGATCGCCTGTAGACTAAGGAGACATCTCGAACTGATCCACCAGATGCGTGATTCTGTGAGATGACACTTAACGAACCACGAACTTGACGACAGACCAAGATTACGTACATTCAGATATGAGCGAAATGCTCCAATATCGTCTGTCAAGAAACCGCGCGGAGCCGCAACATAGAAATAGGGGTGAAAGTCGGTAACATGCGCAAGGACAGAATTCCCCGCCTATGGATATTGTTAGCCCACCACCCATGACAAGATTCCAAGAACAGTTTTCGTAGGACTAAGACAATCAAAACGGTAGAAAGAACAAAAAACTGAGCGGGATAGAACTCACTTGTGTGACGCCGAACATCCGCAGGGTGGGACCCCCACCATACTCCGTTGAATCCTCAATGTCAATCTGCTGGAAAACTGTACAAAAAATGAAGAAACGTGTATACTACAGAAAGATGGCCATACACACCGATAGCATCTTTCTTGGGATCAATCCGTGGCAATCTCGGGCGCGCCCACTGGTCCGCACCTCCCTCGGCCTCTATTGGTAAGCAAGCCACAATGAGTACACCAGCAGTATGACGTGGCGCAGGTCAAGAAGGAAGCACTCGTTAACATTGGGAAAAGGAGAGGAACGAAAGATTATATATAACGCGTCGGATAAGAAATAGTTGGCCAGCCAGCCAAGACACGCACCGCGACTCTCCGCCGAAGTCTCCTTCAGACGTGCCAAGACATCAGCGAAAGACGACTGAGGCTGGCTTGCATTCTGAGATAGTCCTTTCTTCTGATTTTGACTTTGGGTTTGTGTCGAGGGAGGCTGGGTCATCGCGGGGGAAGATATCGGCGCGTCGTGGTCAACATCATGTGGTGATAGAGAGAGCTTTCGACGTTTCGCCGGGGGTTCTGTAATTGCTTCAGAGGGTCTTAGTGGGAGGTTCTCTTTTGTCGCCATTTTGGCGCGTCACACCGAGGCAGAGAGAGGAAATACTAGGAAGGGCCGTTGAGAGCAACGTTGTGGGTGGAGGACAAGACGCGTGCAGAGGCAAGAAATGAGGCGCGTAAACTCAGACGCGGGCGTTCTTGGCAGCGGGCACTATTCAGGCGCCTATCGGCCTGTGTTCGCCCTGCCACGACCCGCCTGCTCTCGAGCTCACCTAGTGCAATCGTCTCCAGCATGTTCTCTCGGACGTGTTCAAAAATGGCAAGAAGATGGGCACCGCGTGTGACAGCCTCTTTGGCGGGTACTCGCCGAGCTGTTCACTTCGAAACTGGGATGAGAACGGCGAGCACTTCGTACGTCTGCCGGCCTTCCAGAGCACAGGATCGAGCTTATATCTCGCGTCGCCAGCACTGTGACCTCTAGTGTTAAAAGAAAATATGCTTCCGAAGCGGCTCCGGAGAGCTCTACTTTCTCAGTCTTGGGCGATAATGGTGAGGTGGAAATCTCGGAAGAGGAGTATGCTACCTCCATTGAACACGGCCGGTCGTTGCATGAGCCCAACTACCACCCACGCACCCATGGTATCCCAGCGGCAACCATCCATCTTCGTTCCTACCACATTTCCCTCCTTCAACTTTTTACTCACTTCGTCGCACACGCTGCCGCGGCTCTGGCGATTCCAATATCGAAGCCTGTGCCGCTACCTATCCAACGCAGCCTGTGGACGGTCCTCAAGGGTCCATTCGTGCACAAGAAAGCGCAGGAGAATTTTTCCCGTAAGACGCACAAGCGAGTCATCAAGGCCTGGGACACCGACCCCGAGGTCGTCGAGCGGTGGGTGCGATACCTGGAGAAGCATGCGTTGGCGGGTGTGGGTATACGGGTCGTGAGGTGGGAGCGGGCACCTGTAGGTGTTGGAAAGAAAGTCTCGGATACTGTCAAGGCTGCAATGGAGAATGCGAAGCTCCAGACACCCAAGGGACAGGTCGAAGCTCTCGGAGGAAAAATTCTTGAGCAAGAGCTTGCTACTGCCAGCAAGGAACAGATTCTTGTTCAGCAGCCGGAGCCTGTTGAATCTGCGTAGACTAATCCTACAGCCTGTCGCTCGCCACTCTTACTATTGCTCTCTACTTTCATAATATCTATCCGTTGAATATTGGGAATAACCGCATTCTCGAGTTCGCTGCCATGCGGCCGACATTCACCGCGATGAGCTATACGCATACCTTGAGCGGGATGAGTGTGAGCGTCAAAACTATTATACTTAATTTCGGTTGTCTCGGCCATGCTAGCTCACTGCTCAGGCTACCATCCCTCGTTCACGTGAACAAGAACCATCTCCTGTCTGCTCGCCACTATGTCGAACCTGACTTGGGGTAAGAAAAGCTTGCGCTGCCTTGCGATAGCAGCAAATGCGTGAGTCGCTTATGCTTATATTCATACGTTGAGCGTACAACTTAACGAGGCTATCCGCAGATTATGGGCAGGAGGTCTCTACAGTTATCCTCTCTTCTCGCCAGCCCTCGTGGAACATCACCACTTCACACAGCCTCAGCTCACCACCATTGCGCTCGCGTAAGTACAAAGCCAGTTTTCTAAAGTCTGACTACTCATTGGCTTCTAGGGGCATGGTTGGACAATACCCGATCGCAGCTCTGGTAGGCAAGGTCCTCGACACTCGCGGTGCCCGCACCTGCTCTCTCATCGCAGGCCTATGCTTCTCGTTTGGGTTTGGTCTATTCGCATATGAGATCGCGGATATACCACCAAGGGAAGCCGATACGACGGACGTGTTCAGACGAATGGTGGTGTACTTTGGGCTAGTCGGGATGGGGACAGTATTTTCGTGCGTGCGCTTTCGGCTCTGGCCACTACCTAACTTCATCCGAAAAGCAGATACTTCTCATTCGTCTTCTCTGCCACCCAGACCTTCCCGCATTACATTGGTGTTGCATCTGGGACGAGCATGGCTCTCTTTGGATGCTCACCACTACTGCTATCAGTCATAGCTGACCGCACATTCACCACAGCCGGCACGCTGAATGTCGCAAGTTTTTTGACGCTGCTATCAGTCGTGACGGGCATAGTCCATCTCTTTGGTGCCCTCGTTCTGCCAGGATTATCGTCTACAGCATCCCTGGCTTCAGGGGAAACCCAAGAGGATGCTGTTCCATACCATCGCAGAATGTCACTTGAAACAACCTCTCGGCTAGAAGCTTCCGCTTCGTCGTCTGAGACGTCTCCTTTACTCCCAGAGCTCCCTTCTCCCTCGCTACCAGAGGCCGCATCGCCTAAGAAAGCTGCTTCGGTCCAATTGGACATATTCCCTGTGGAGCACTACGAGGTATCTCCTCCGCAACATGGCACTACGCTGGATCTCTTGCGCGACCCGCACTTTTGGGCTTTGATGACGATCATAGCAATTGTAGTCGGCTGTGTACGTGCTCCGTTCTCTAAATTTTGGCTGATCCATAACCGTTGCTCTCATCCACGCAGTCTGAGATGGTTATCGCCAATCTTTCGTCGATCTTCTTGTCCCTTGGCGCACCAAGCGTATCCTCCTTCACATCCCTGATCCAGAAAGTGGCTGGGTCGTCAATAACAACTCAAGTGCAGCTTCTCTCGTTCACAAACATGGTCTCGCGGCTAGTCATCGGTCCGCTCGCAGACTTCATCGCTCCTGTGCCTGTCTCGTACCCGCGGCCGACAACCGACTCTACTGCAGGTAGTGAAGGCCCGTCGCCCAGCAGCTCGCGGTACAAACTGGGAGGCGTCGACGATGCAGACGACGCACCGTTCACCGGCGGTAGTTTCAAGAGCGGGGTATACTATGCGTTCCCCCGCAGGCATTTTGTGTCTAGGATGGCATTCTTGCTGTGCGCTTGCGCGCTCCTGCTGCTTTCCTTCGTCTCGTTTCTTGCGAGCAATACGCCGGTTGTACGCTCTCAGGGAGCGGGCATGAGTGTGCTCAGCGTTGGCGTCGGAATCTCCTACGGAATAACTTTTACAATTCTGTGCGTCCATGTTTACTGCGTCCGTACGCTCAGACAATGCCTGACAAGTTTCTTCTAGCCCTGGTATTCTCAGCGCAATTTATGGTCATGCGAACCTTGGCCGCAACTTCGGTATCATCTCATATGCACCGTTTGTCGGGACAACAGCATTCTCGTACCTGTACGCCTTCCTAGCTGATCGACAGTCGTCTGCGTTAGCAGAACCCATGCCGGGTAGGACAGCACCAGAAGAAGAGCAGGTATGCCACGGTCCACAATGCTGGCAGACCGCTTTCTCTGTGTGCGTCGCCGCGCTCGCATTTGGGGGCGGTGTCAGCGCTGTGCTTTGGCGTAGATGGCGCGGACGTGTGTAGATTTTTCTGGTTCTATATGTAAGCTTGGAAATATGTATTGCGGACATAACATTAATGCTTGATCCTATATTCCTTATTCTGTCATAGAGACTCTAATTAATTTAGGAGGTGAAGAAGAGCTCTTTGAGAAGCCGCATGGTGTCCTGTGGGTCTTTTACTGAGTGGCCGATTGTACGAGAGTCCGAGAAGATCTCATAGTCGTTGCCACCCTGCATATCGATCAGTTATCAATTCAGAAGAAGATATGCCCGATGTACCGGGTATGTCTTGTCACCGAAGAAGTGAATCTCTGAGAAGCCCTCATCTGCAACATGACGCAGACAGTAAGTCTTATCCCAGCCGTTCGGGAAGACATCAAACGAAATCTTCCCGCCAATGCTGAATGTAAGGCCGTAGTCGGGGAACTTCTCCCTCAGTACGCGCACGAACTCAGCACGGATGCCAGTTTTCTGAAATCGATGAGATATGCAAGCACGAAGGAGAAGATGCTGGGTATACCTTGTCGTACTCTTCGAATTCATTGCGCTCTTGAATACTATGTTATACCCAGTGTCAAATAAGGTACTTCTACCGCGATAGTGGAGGATGGCATACGTCGCGTTGCGGCCCAGCGGGCTAACATTGATCATACCGTTGCGGAACTCGATGAAAGTACCCCTGCTTAAATCAGATACACGGAACAATACTCGTAGATTGCTGGGAACACACCGCTTGATAGGAATGTCAAGGTCTGCGATGTAATGCAGGATGAAGTTCGCAAGCTTCTTGTACTTCTCCTCGCCGATCCAACTGATGAATGACTCCTGCTCAAGCTGTTTGCCAAGCTTGAAAGCGGTTAAGCCGTTCTCGGCAAACGTGTAGTCGAACTCCTCAGTCACTTCAGTAGTAATTTGAGCACCATGATCTTCGTGACTGAAAAGAGAAACGCACCGTTGGCACCTCCGACAGAGAGCTGTTCAGATACCTTGACGAAGTCTGAGCCACCCACAACGCCGATGACGGCCTTCTTCCGGAGCTCACGGAGGAGCTGCATCGTCTCTGGCGAAGCAGCCTGGCGATATACGTGTCGTAATCAGACCACCATGTGCGATGTACATTTCAGACGTACTTGGCGAGCAAGCGAAAGTGTCCCGTCAACGTCGAATAGCACTAGGATCTTGAGAGGACGGTCGGCGAACGTAGAAGACATGGATCTAGCCACGAGGTGTCGAGGAGCGGAAGGAGATGGTAGCAAAGGTCAGAGGGGGAGATGAATGTCGTGGCGGCCATCATCAGCACGCGTACAAGTACTGTCGCGCCTCACGATCGCTTTCAAAGTTACACGTGTAACTATCGGGTGTGTCTGCCCGCTGCACCATTCTAGGCTCTATTCCCGCACGCGAACACGTACAAAAAGGATTAGTCATTACGCAACAAACTAGGTAGGCTACGGATAGGTACTACACTCTAAGGCATTCTCAACAAGTCTAATGTGTTTGAGCATTGCCGTTAGCCTTGCTTTTGAGCTCCTTGAGATACCTGTGCGTGCGGCCAAGCATCCAGATCGTAAACGAGAACTTGAAGTTCGGGTAGGCAATCGCGACATTCTTGTTGAACACTCCCTCAATCGCTTCCTGGGCCCAGGAGCCATCTGTCCGCTGTCGTGACATGACGAGCCTTACGGCGCGCTCTATGGGCTCAGCGTACGGGTATCGGGCGTACATGAGTGCCATTGTTGCCCATGAGGTCTGTACGACCTGGGTGTCTTCGTGATCGACCCATTTGCCGAGCTCGCAGGACTATGTATAAAATCAGTACTACAGCCTAGCACAAGAGAGGATAACACACTTTGTAGCTCTCGCCCCATCCGCCATCCGCGCGCTGTTTGCTAATAAGGAACTCGCATGCCCGTCGTGCGTATGCACTTGTCTCATACGTCTCTCCAACGAGCGACAGGCTCTCAAGAGCAAACTGGGTCGCATATGTGAAGCAGATGCCCCACGAGCCGAACCATCCACCCTCAGGCCTCTGCGCCGCATGCAGGAATCTGACCGCGCCGACCGTCACTCGACTGAAAAGATTTATCAACGAGACGCCAACAAGCAGAGAAATGTCTACTCACTCAATGTCATCTTTGCGGTAGTCGGGATAGTGACGACGGAAGATGGATAACGCGGTGATCACAGAAGTTGTACACTCTGGATAACTATGCTCGATCATGATGTCACCAAAGACTTCCGCCGGGTTCAACCACTCGAGCCAACCAGGCCCACGAATGAGCTCGTAGCTCGCAAAGCCGCCGTCCGCGTTCTGCATGCCCAGGAGGATGTCGACGGTATCCTGCATGCGCCGTTCCGAGACGAGTTTCGGTGCATCCTCAACATGGTTCTGAATGTAGAGCACGGCCTTGAGGCCCTCCCCCGTGCAGTCGCTAACGGTGTAGCCCTGCGTCCGCGTCGAGAATGGCCAAGCGCCTTTGGTAGGATGGCGGTACGATACAGTAAAATGCCGCGGATTGTCTTTGATCTGCGCCATGTCGAGCCACTGGAGGGCCCTGACCAGGCTATCGCGGTTCTCAGGCTCCTCGGCGAGTCCGGTCTCAACAAGGGCTTGTGTAATGAACGCGATGTCCCACAGCTGGCTCCCGTTCGTGCCCGTCATCATCATGCCGTCGGCGCAAACCCACATAAAGTCGTCTCGTCCTGCCATGTGCTTTTTATACGCTTCACTTTCGGGTCCATCGACAAGTGCGCGAACGATGAGGTTCATCATTTTTGAAACAGGACCGAGTGTCTGGTAGCCAGTGTTCTCGTCTTCGCGGACGATGAGCTGATAGCACTTGTCAAGGGCAGCGCGACGAACAGGCGGAATTACGCATTGTTCGTATGCGCTGAGGATGAGGTACATCGAATTCAGAAGAGTACTGTGAGGCATATAGAGGTCCGCCTCGGCGATGTTATTGCGCTGTGCTGACCAGTCGATTTGGTAATAATTGGTAGGATAGAGCTCCTACAAGACGCGTTCGAAAGCGATGCAAAGTAGTTGGATATGTGTGCTTACCTCTCGAAGAGCCATGATGAGATCATTCTCTTCCATCTTGTAACGCATGCCATAAAGGTACGCCATAGGTATATAGACAGTGCGGGTGTGAATCCACCATTTGTGGGGATGGAACGGGAGCCAGTCCGGGAAGACCCTACTCAAGGGTTCAGCGATTTGCAGAGATATTGCCACACCTTCACCCACCATAATTCAGGTGTTATGGGATTATTTCCTTCCCATTCATACACGTTCAGGACCGAAAGCCAAAACTTGCCCCACGCCGGGGCACCTGTCGCACCTCCGAGCTCATGTAGGGTGGCACGCGCTTTCACTAGTGCAGGATGGTCGGCAGGAGCTCCGAGGATACGCATAACGCAGTAATTCAGCGCTGTTCCGAACACCGTGGAGTGCCCTTCGACATGACTTAGCAGCATTAGCGGCCAGGTGTCGCATGGTTGAGACCGCAGACGTACATTCCCCAGCCCCCATCCTCTGGATTTGCCCTATTCAGTAGGTAGCGAATCATCTCCAGACGTTCTTCCTGCTTGAAGGGCATGCCGGTCACGTAAGATCCAATAACAAGGCCGGGGAGCAAGAACATGGGTCCACCATACTCTCCTGGCCAGTGTCCATCGTCTGCTTGTAGATGCTTATAGAATGTGTAGCCATTCCGTGCGGCCTCCAAGGCGCTTTTTGCTGGAGGAAGCGCAGGTAAGTCCTACCAGCGCAACAAGCGGATGAGTGTCAGGAAGAAGGGTCGTATAATGGAGCGTACAGTGGGGAGGCCAAGCCAGTATTTGTCTAGTGTCGTCTGCGGCCATTGTTCGTACTCCTCGTCCGTCCTAAGGTAATGCCACGTATGCCGACCATCCTCTGTGATCGCAAGCCTCCATCGCGAGTAGTCGGTCAAACGCGTCTTTCCAGAGGCCGGGAGGTCGTGAATTGGGCTGTAGGCCATCCGGACTAGGAGAAAGGGTCAAGAAGGTTAGTGAGAGTTGAAAGCACCCTCAAGCTTGAGAAAGTGAAAGTTGAGAGAAGGGTTGGTATGTGCGTATTTCTTGGGAAGTGGTTCGACAGAGACGAAGTCGGGCGTCAAGCGCGTCCCATCAAGCAAGTACATTGACGCGACCACGATCTGGTAAACGCCGTTCGTTCCGCTAGCCCTGTCGACGACCACGGCTTCAGCGGCGGCGAACACCTCATTGACGATGTCGGACCGACGCAGGGCAGAGATTGAAGCCAAACGAGCCAAACTTGCTGAGCTTAAGAAGGCTAAAGAGCTCAGAAAGCAGCAGGAGCTCGAGCGCAGAGCCCAAGGATCCCCAGTAAGTTTAACAGTCAAACGACATGTTTGTATCGAGCCAACTTGTACCATACACTAGTCCTCAAACATTGCCGTTGCCCAGCGAGACGTCGACGACCTCGTCTCTACCCTCATCGGGCCCAGCCGCAGGACGACGCTCGACACCGTTGATTCCCCGTCTTCTTCGATACCCGGCACACCTCTCCTGCCGTCCTCGACCCCCCTACCTGGTCCGTCCTCATTGTCTCAATCTCAATCAGGCCGTGCAAGCAGACAAAGTGATGTAGCTTCTGACCGCCTCAGCTTTGGGACGACCATGGTCATGTCCAACGGAGGTACCGATCATGTCATGGACAGGTGCGCACAGCAAGATATATGCGCGACGCAGTGGCTTACTGTTCCAGAGAGATGACCCCACGGATGATACCCGACCTAATTGACGTAGAGCAAGAGCTCTTTGAGCTACCGCAGAAGGTGAATTGAATGGACAGATGAGCACATTAAGCAACAAGCTGAACGACTGCGCAGGAACGCGTGATTTATAACAAGGAAGTACAGACTATGGCTCTCGAAGATGAGCCCGCCGATGCACCCTCCGAAGAGGGAAACCACCAACGTCTTCTCCGAGAACGCGAAGCAGCTGAAGCAGAGCGTGTTCAACGAGAGAAGGAGCTTGAGGAGGAGAGCGTCCAGCTTGACAAAGAGATCGAGGCAGAGATTCGAGGCAAGGGGGCGTTTTATGTCTCTCGCCTTCCGCTAACTTTTCACAGAGATGACGGATGAAGAGAAAGCCAGCGTATTCTCTGCACCCGAGTTCCTTGACTTCGTGGAACACTCTACCAAGATCATTCAGCGGGCACTGAACGACAATTACGACTATGTGCGTGATTACACCATCGGCACAGAGACCGGCGCGTAAGTAGATCACTCAATACCTCGACGCGTCTCAGCTGACGTGCGCAGCGATGATTCTGAGGGCCGGAGGGTTAAACGACTGTGCGAGTTCTATGACGAACGGCATGGTAAGAACCGGTCTATCACGGACGTAGGTTGGTCACCAAAGGTGTGTCCCAGTCTAGGCACTGACGAGTGCTGTCTCACCCTGGGTCCTGCAGTATCCGGAACTATGTTGCGCATCATACAACAAGAACCCGGCCGCGCTGAATGAACCCGATGGTATCGTAGCGGTATGGAATATGCATCTTCTGGAGCGCCCGGAGTTTGTCTTTCATTCGCAGGTGTGTTCTCCTCCGCTCGAAGGACGGATTGTTAGCTCAACCTGCTGCGCAGTCGGACGTTCTTTCAGTGACATTCTCGCCTTTTCATTCAAATCTCATATTCGGGGGCACGTACTCTGGACAGATTCTCTTATGGGACACACGTTCGAAGCACCTCCCGGTGCTGAAGACGCCATTGTCAGCGGCAGGACACACCCACCCGGTGTACGCAATGCAGATGGTTGGCACCCAGAACGCCCACAACTTGATCACGAGCAGCACGGACGGTATGGTGTGCAGCTGGCTCGTCGACATGCTCGCGCAACCCCAGGTATGCTCGGTCCGATTGTATTACGAATGACGCTCAGATTACATTAGGAAACGCTTGAACTTGTCCATGCCGGGCATAACAAGACGGGAGAAGTAGCAATTACGACGCTCAATTTCCCTTACAATGAGACGACGACGTTCTGGGTCGGCACGGAGGAGGGCAATGTGTACCAGGCGAACAGATACGATCGCGCCGGCGCCAAGGCCGGTCTTAACCAGTATGATGTCTACAAAGGACATTCAGGGCCGGTGATGGGCTTGCATTTTCACCCATTACACGGGCCCGTGGACTTTTCAGACCTCTTCCTGACGTGCTCGGCGGATTGGACGGTCAAGCTCTGGCGCGCGAAGTCGCTCGCGAAGCCGTCCACAAGCGCGAACATAGTCGCGCCATTGTACTCGTTCGACGAAGCAGACGACTACGTGTATGATGTGAAATGGCATCCGGCGCACCCAGCCGTATTTGCCTCGGCTGACGGCTCGGGGAAGTTTGACCTGTGGAACCTGAACTCGGATACGGAGGTAAGCAGAATGCTTCTCTCACGCTCCGGCCTCCGATCTCACTGCGACAGGTCCCCGTGGTGTCGACGACCGTGGGGCAGGGACGGGCTATCAACAAGCTGCAGTGGGATCACAAAGACGGACGACGCGCTGCGCTTGGAGGGAGCGATGGAAAGCTCTACGTGTATGATATTGGAGACATGGCGCTCCCCCGCGAAACAGAGTGGGCGGATTTGCAGAGGACGATCGCGGGCATGACAGGTGGCGGTGGTGCATACGCGAACGGCATAGCAGACGGTGGAGAGGCGATGCGGTCGCTGAATGGTCGCTAGGGGTGCGTAGGTCTTCTGTGTACTCCTTCGCGCGTTCCTGGAGGTCCCGGATCTGCCGAATTTGTGCGCTCACGAGGGGTGTGCCGGTGCTCCTATGGCGGCATTGCAAGTCGTACCCCGCCCCATCCCTGACTCCTCGTTGTAACATACGCTATGATGCCCGATATATAATGACTTGGTCTGCGAGCTGAAACAGGCTGCAAAACAGCGACGGATCGTTTTGAGGTGACACGGAACACCGAACGAAACAGACAGCCTTCAGCTCATCTGCGCTTGCTCAAATCAGGTGACTTCACTTTTCCCGCAATGCTTCCCCATCTTGCTCTTAGACCGCCATCCGCCGCCCTCTTCTATCCCCTCCGTCGAGCCCAGTCGCTCACTGCTTGTTCTGCGTCTTTTAGCACTTTTCAATCTTCGCTCGTTGCACGCACTATGTCGACGTTCAAGCAGGTGAGCTCGCTGAGCACTCTCGCGGTGACTCCCAAGTATTGACGCCGAATGTGCCAGGCTCCTCACAAGTATGTGCATCCAGGTATCATGTAGATGTGTGCTAAACACGGAGGAAATTACAGGTTGCTGGTGTGCGTGAACTTCTCCTTACTCTACAGAATGTCAGGCTGAAGGTGCTGTTTTAGTATCCCCGGCCCCATAGAAGTCTCTGATGAGGTGAGTCAATTCCCCGATTCGCTCATGCGCTTTTGTCCTCAGCTCTCTGCAAGGTTCTCTACGCCAATGCACTCCCCCCTCTTGCCCACGCCGGCGCAGACTTCATCCCCATCTTTGGCGATGCCATCCGCATGACGAGGTACGTACTTCGTATGTCCCCAGTCTGTCCGGGTCGCTCACATTTACACCATGACACCAGAGAGGTGGTATTTACCGAAGCTGGCCAGCCGTTCCTAATCGCTGGATCTGGTACTCTCGGCTGGGATCAGGTATGTCTCCCTGGCCCTGGTATGCGTGTAGATGCCAACGCTTTGGCACACCCTCCTAGGTTGCCGCGAACTTGATCGAGCCCGGTGAAGATGCGCTCCTACTCAACTGCGGCTATTTCGGAGACAGCTTTGCGGATTGGTGAGTACTTGCAGATTCATCATCTGCACTGTCGGTTGACCGATTGCACGATTGCACGATTGTCAAGTCTGCGCTCATACGGCGCGAACGTCGATGAGATCCGTGCGGACTTTGGCAAGGCGGTCTCGCAGCATGAACTCGAGTCGGCTTTGAGAGTCAAAAAGTACAAGCTTGTTTGCTTCAGCCATGTCGACACCTCTACAGCTGTTCTGTCCGACGCGAAGATGATCGGCGAGGTCTGCCAGCGGCTGGCTCCCGAGTCTCTTGTGTGTTCTATAGTACACCCCTACTCCAGATGTCTGCTAACGAATATCTTAGGTCATCTTGGATGGTGTTTGCTCCGTGGCCAGCGAGGAGATCCGCATGGATGCTTGGAACATCGATGTTGTCGTGTCTGCGAGTCAAAAGGGTCTTGGTGCTCCCCCGGGTATCAGCGTTGTCGTCGCCAGCCAAAAAGCTTTGAAGGTAACTTCTACCACTTACGTCACTTTGCCGACTGTTCACACTGCTCACAGGTCTGCAACGAGCGCAAGGCGCTGATCGCTGGCTACTACTCGAGCTGGAAGCGATGGCTTCCCATCATGCAGGCGTATGAAGCTGGCAAACCTTCCTACTTTGCGACGCCTCCGGTCAATCTGATCTGCTCGTACCGGCAGTCGCTGATCGAGATTCTAAGAGACCCGAAGCTCACTCTTGAAGAGCGCTTCAGAGCTCACATTCACGCCGCTGACCGCATCAGGAACACCGCTAAGGAGCTTGGCCTGACGTTGGTCCCTGCCGATCCCCACAACGCTGCGAATGGCATGACAGCAGTAAGTCCATGCATCCAGTGGTCGATCTATGAGTGACTGAATTATGATTTAGATCTACTTGCCTGAGGGACTAGCCCCTTCAGACATCGTCCCGCGGATGGCACAGAAGGGTATCGTTGTTACCGGCGGTATCCACAAGGAAAACAAAGGTTAGTCATTACTTAAATTGCCCTTCGGCTTCGAGATGATAACCTTTGTGGCACAGACAAGTACTTCCGCATTGGGTGAGTTTGCAACGGCATTGCAATTCATATCGGACTCGCACTAACTCGCTAAAAGTCACATGGGTATTACCGCCGTGCACCCTGAGCGTGGAGACCTAGACAAGGTCATTGCAGCCCTCAAGGAGACTCTGACCGAGGCCAAGGCGAGCAAGCAAGTGTAAGAAAACAGCTTTTGCGGCACTAGTAGACTTGATTGAAACTCATCGTGTTGTTGTATAATATCACATCTGACCCGACCGCGTCCGTAACCGAACTCGAAAACGAAACGGCTCTCCGCGAGAACAGTGCGTACGCCAAAGTCGAAAATCACAAGCTTCCCGCATGGCGGGGCCCGCCTGCTCCGCTCGGTGGTTCCCGCTCTATTGCCGTCGCGGCGAAGCTCTGAGCGAAGACGGAGAAGGCCTTCCGCATCGGCGCACCTTGTGAGTACGTCCGCGTGCCCTCCGCGGCATTCTCGCTAATAATGTTACCCCACAGACGTATCGACACACTCGTCGGAGGGCCGCCCGGAACTTGACGGTTTACCTGTACAAACTTTGCCGCATTATTGGTTCCCAAACGGATTCCGTATTGTATCTCTAGCTGTATCATTTTCCTTCGCACTCTACCACAATCTGTACACAATGCCTATTGGGGAATTTAGTCGATCATTTTAATATGGGGATGACTCCGCATGTTTAGTTGCATGGCGCGGTGCACGACGGCAGAAAGAAGATCCTTACTGTACATGTAACATTGCACATTGCTCAAAGCTTTTGTTCTATCAGTCACCAGTAAGTCATACAACCGCCTCCCGGTGCACACCCTCGCCACCAGCACCGTCCCACCATGTCATGCCGGACTCCGTCGGCGCAATGTAGCCCACACGGATTACAAAGTCACCAAAGTGCTCGCCTTCGAGGCGTTCCAAAGCGTATTGCTTGATCATCGGCTTGAGGATCGCCAGGATCTCTGACTCTGTCACAGCGTCTGAGAGACCAGAGTCAGTGCGAAATCCACCACGACGAAGAAGCAGTTCGTACCTCTGTAAATCTTGTTCATGCGCTGGCCGTAGTAGCCGCCGCCGAGTAACATCATATACGAGCCTGGTGCCTTACCAACGAAGGCAACCTCCGCGAGGTACGGCCGCGCGCACCCATTCGGGCACCCAGTCATGCGCATGACGATTGAGTCGTTACGCAGGCCGTTCTCCTCGCAAATCTTCTCGACCTTGTCGATAAGGATAGGTAGGTACCGCTCGGACTCAGCCATCGCGAGGCCGCACGTCGGGAACGCGACACATGCCGACGACGACAGCCGCAGGCCGCTGAAGTTCAGGTAGTCGAGATTATACTTTGCGAGGAGCTCTTTGATCTGCGGTACGTCTTCGTCCGCAATGTCGCTGATCACCAGGTGTTGGTTCGTCGTCAGCCGGAACGTGCCTCGGTGCACTTTGGCAATCTCGCGCAGGGCCGTCTTAAAGTCGCGCTCGGGCTCGTCCTGCACACGGCCGTTCTCGATGAAACACGAGAAGTGGTGCTTGCCGTCATCGCCGCGAATCCAACCGAAGTCGTCAATGTTGCGGTCGAACGAGAAGTGGCGCACAGGCTGCAGTTTGTAGCCGAGACGCTTCTCTACCTCGGCCTTAAAGGTTTCCAAACCCATGCGATCGATGGTGTATTTCAGGCGTGCATTCTTACGGCTGGAAAAGCACAAGTATTAGCTAAGCTTTGGATTGAAAGTGGAAGAGACGAACTCTGCTCGATTACCGTTGTCACGCTGCACCAGCATGATCTTCTCGGCAACATCGTGTCCCTGTTCAACGGTGCAAAAGCCGAGCAACGAACCGGTGCGGGGGTACGTCTTCTTGTTACCGTGGGTAACGCCCATACCACCGCCTGCAGTGACGTTGAAGCCGGACAGCTCACCCTTCTCGTCGACGATAGCAATGAATCCGACGTCATTGGCAAAGACGTCGACATCGTTTTGAGGAGGCACTGCAACAGCAATCTTGAACTGTGGTAGAGCGATCAGCGCATGACTCTCTGCAGCGATGGCCTGATCGTACCTTCCTGGGCAGATAAAACTCGCCATATAACGGCTCGACGTCCTTCAGGGCATCGCCTGCAACCAGCTTCTTGTCCAACCAAATCTCGTGGTATGCGGTTGTGCGAGGAACGAGGTGGCTGCTAACGCGCTTTGCGAATTCGTAAGTCTGTTTGTGGATTGTCGAGATCGACGGTATGGAAGAGCAAATGACGTTACTAGGATCAAAAAGTGTCAGCAAAATCTCTGGCTTGAAAGTAGGTAGACGTACCGGTTAACGTCACCGCAAGCAGCAAGGGTATCCAGCAAGACGCGGTTGATATCCTGGATCGCCATCTTGAGGTGGCGCTTGATAACACCGTGGAACTGGAAAGTCTGGCGAGTGGTGATCTTGAGCGAGCCGGTTCCGTGCTCGTCCGCAATCTGGTCCATAGCAAGCCACTGCTCTGGCGTGCACACGCCGCCGGGCATACGCACACGAATCATGAATGCGTATGCGGGCTCCACCCCCTGCGCCTGGCGCTCGTCGCGGATATCGCGATCGTCTTGCTGATAGATACCATGGAACTTCGTCAACTGCGTGTCGCTAGGTGCGAGAGCACCGGTGCTGTTGTCCTGGAGGCCTTCCACAATCGTGCCACGAAGGTACTGTGACGCGACCTTGATGTGCTCATTTGTGATCGGCTCGGGCTCCGCTTCGCGCACCTCGATCGCATCGACACCGAGAGTTTTCCAGACGAGCGGCTCCCAGAGCTTGTAGCCAGTCTCAGGACCGTCCGCGTCCTGGTCGTCACCAAAGCCGAACTCGGCGACGCGCTGACCGCCGAGCTGCTCAAGACGCCTATCGAGGTCCTTGCCGGCCTTGTTATAATAGTGTGCGTCCTCGAGGCGCGGCCAGTAGTGGCTGTCACCCATACCGAAGACTGTGAACTTGAGGTTTGTGAGCGGCTTCTCGCCACGAGAAGCAAGCGCGTTCAAGGCTTTGAATAAGGTGCGGCCGTTCTGCGGGAACTCGCCCTGTCCGGCGACAGAAGTGAGGAAGGCAACGTACTCCTCTTTGGCGAGATCTTCGACGGTAATTGAATCCATGGTCTGCACCGTCGTAGAGAGACCGCGCATTTTTCCGCGAGTAGCGAGACGGCGAGCGACCTTCTCGGTCTTGCCACCGTCGGAGGCATAGAGAACGAGCAGAGGCGGGGCATCAATCGCGGTCAGAAGTTCTGCGTAGGACTGCTGCGCACGCTTCCTGCGGGCTTCCTTGACGTTCTCGCCCAAGCTACTAACGATCTCCGCCGCGAGCTGCGGCTTAGAGCGTACCAGCTGCGAGAGATGGTTCTGGCGGTCCAAAAACTGCTGCAAATCGTTCTTGACGGCGTCAGAGTCGAGAGTGAATGGTTCCTTGCCTTGCGCCTCCTTACTCGGGTTCCAACGGTAGAGAGGCCAGTAGCCAGCATCAACAGCAAGCTTGGTCTCCTTGAGCAGCGAAAGGGCGGGGTCCTCCTCGGTCTTGTAAGGCAAATATGCGAGGACGACACTAGGGCCTTCGTAGCGATCGGCCTCAACCAAGGCATGCAAGACTTGTGCGTAAGACGAATAGACAGCGACACTAGCAACATACACGTCTCCGTGGTTCATAGCGTAGAGACCGACATCGTGCTTGCGGCGGTTGGGGTCTGTGACATTACGCGAAGAGTACGGTACAGTGTCCAACAGAAGGATGTTGAGGTTGAGCTTCGAGGCGATGGCATGGTGCAGGCCAGATGCGCCGACGTCGTAGGACCAGGCGTCGGAACCAACAATCCAGCGCGAGAGAACGGGAAAGTGCGCCTTGAGCGACAACACGCGGTTCGCCGCGGAGCTGGTGGTGGTGCCGGCTTCAAGAGCCTCGACAGTTTCCTGGCCGAGCTGACTGGCCATGCTAGGATCATCCTTGTTGAGTAGCCATTTGCTCAGAAGGCTGTGTAGCTCAGGGGTGACCGCAGAATCTTGCAGAAGCTCCTTGATGGCCTCTACGAGCTCGTTGCGGAGCTCGATCTCTCCGCGTACACGACCAAGCGCAAACTCCGGAGTAGTGGCCACCTGGCCCTGAGAAGCAACGAGGCCAGGGGAGTTGGCGATCTGCAACCGCTCGCCAAAGAGCTGGTTCAGAATCTTGACGTATGACGACTCGTGCTTGGGGACGTGGGGAGTAATGAGAGGTACGGTCTTCATTGGGCTCGAGGGGTAACCAAGTTGCAAGCGCTTGCTGGGCGACTCCTCTGAAGCATGTCGGACCAGCTTAAGGATGTCCGCAGCATGCACATCACCCTCTAAGGAGACGCTGTGTACGGTTGGGTACTCGTCGCGTTCGTCTTGCTGAATGGCATTGACGACTTCAAGGTACAGAGGTGTCCATTTGGTCGACCAGCGGCGAACTTGTTCGACAACCAGGACGCGGGAAACACCTGGAGGGATGCGACTGTTAATCTGGGAGGCTGGGAGGGGGTTCACAAGAGAGATATCGACGAAGAGGATGTCGTCTAGATCGAACCTGAACAAGGGTCGGCCAAACGTGAAGATGACTGTATGGGGCCTTCCAGAGCCGTGCTCAGAGAAGGCACGGACAGACCGCCTGAGTCGTGTGGAAGTGGTAGTCGCTGCGCTAAGATACGACTGGTAAAGCGCGGGGACGTACTCGTCAGAAGGAAGGACGTGACCATTAACGACGGCTGCGCTATCCTCCGATAGGAAAGGCGGGATCCAGTCGCTCTCAATCTCCTCTACGAATCCTTCTACGTCCGCGAAGACATGCAGGACGGGCTTTCTCTCCAGCCGAGCCAGCCGAGAGCCGAGAAGGGCATTATCGTGAGCTTGCTGGGCTGTCCGTGAGAAGAGGAAGAAAGGAACGCTGGAGCGGAGGATGAGAACGTCTGAGAGGTCATCCTCTATGGCAATATGAAAGACGACTGGTGCCGTGCTGAGCTCGGAAAGATGCACGAGGAGGTGATGGAGCAGCTCGGGCTTGGAAGAAGCGGTATACGCGACTAGGCTGGTTGAGCTGTTTCGCAGCAGAGTGCCGCTCGGGTCGGCACCAGAGGGAAGGCTGTAAACCGGTTTTGCCCCTCGCTGCTCCGAGAGGGTGTTCAAGACGTCCAAAAACTTTGAAGCAGCAGGCAATGGAGGTCGCGAGTCAACGAGGACATCGGATGCCAAGTAAGCGATTCGCGAGACGGCGGCAGCAGAAGACGTGACGACCATGACTTAACTATATCCGAAGACGAGCATAAAGTCAGTAATTTGCTCTCCGCAGTATCGTAAACACCACTGGGACATATCTGCTTGGAGACGCCCACTCGCATCCATATCTGATGCCAGGCAGACCCCTCGCGTTGTACGTAGCATAAGCGACACTCACGATATGGGGCCTCTGTGCACGCAGGTAGTTGGCTCTTCCGGGGCACAGATCGGTCAGAGGTTAGAGGATAAAATAGCATTCCGCTATTCGGAATTCACGATCGGAGGATTCCGATTACATTTTTGCGTAGTCAGACGAAGTGAAGCTTGTGACGATCCATCCTTGTTCGCTCAAATGAGCAGTGGATGAGAGGCGAGCTCGCCATTCCTGCGCAATCGTCACATCTCGCCGTCTTGAGCCGGAGCGGCATCCCCCGGGATTCATCAGTCGGAGTTTGAACCTTGTTTCAGTGGCATCCACAAACTGGAGCGCCGTTGGATTTCCTGCTCAAGACACCCGCTGCCGTCGCCGCATCCGCCCACCTTCGATATTCGCAATGGCCCCCACCAAGAAATCCAAGGCCGCCAAGTCTACGGAGTCCATTGCGTCTCGTCTCGCGCTTGTCGTCAAGTCTGGCAAGTACAGCCTTGGTTACAAGTCTGCCCTCAAGCACATGCGCAACGGCAAGGGTGAGCAGCGTTTCTTTGCGACTTTCTCTCCGGGGACTGGAGCGTAAGGCTGAGAAGGTCCCTCGTGCTTACGGATCACCTCTTTTTATCTCTGTCGACGTTGGCTATCGTGTTGCAGCCAAGCTTGTCTTGATTGCAGGCAACTGCCCGCCTCTCCGCAAGTCTGAGCTAGAATACTACGCAATGCTGTCCAAGACTTCCGTACACCACTTTGCTGGTACCAACGTTGCTCTTGGTACCGCTGCCGGAAAGCTTTTCCGCGTCGGGTATGTACCTTCATTCTTCATCGTTTGAGTATGCTGCCCATACGGCTTCGCAGTGTAATGTCTATCATAGACCAGGGCGACAGCGATCTCCTCACTGTCGCTGAGAGTGCTGCGCAGTAAATGTGTCAACATTAGGCTTACCTTGTGTAGCTCTGAGTGCTTGTACGTGCCCTGCGTTATGACAAGCTGCCTTTTATCTCTCGCGTAACTCGTAAAACACTCGTAAAACGATGTACGGCCGGCCGCAGGTGCTATAAGAGAGACGCTGAGTGTCCCAGTATCACCTTGGGTCCCTTTTCCGCATAGTCAGCCTTCGTAACGAAGTTTTTGCCGTTTGGCTCGTTAACAAAAATTATCTGCGACAATCACATGTAAGAACAGTCACAGCAGCGGAGTAATTGGTCGTGGGCACCTTTGCAACGATGCTTGAGCCCAAAAATGATGCCAGGCCATCGCCTCTGTCCCTGTACTCGGCGAAATAATCTGGAATCTTCAGAGTCCGTATGCTCTTCGGTTGTACCTCGTTTTGCTGATCTGCCTGACTGAGAATGAACGGCGCCAGACGTGCTTGCAGAGCTGCTCCAAAACCTACGTTGTCATGACCCATCAGTAACGAATGCTATTTACGAGCAGTTAACAAGACGTACCCTTAATGTGGCTTGTCAACTCTCCAGTGACAAACAAACCTTGCCAAATATACTGACGTGCATCCACTTCTGTAAGTGACACGGCATGTCCAATAGCAGCCTGTAGCGGCCTGACGCTCTCTTCCGAGGTACTCCTTGGCAAGCCTGGGATAGCCCTCAGCAAGCTCGGATCGAACAGCGGCTCGCAGAAACGGTGGCGCTCCTTGCCCAGTGTGAGCGACCTGTCGCGGAACTGAACCGTTACTAGATCGAGCGCCTCAATCTCCTTTGCACGGGCAAGCTCGGCTGCGGATGCCTTTGCGTTCTGTTTCTTTTTCATGCCGCTTTCGATAACGGCCTTTTCCTTGCCCGCGACGACTACGGCTGCGATGTCCGTGACTCCCTCTTCCTCGATGTCTGCTGCCTCGCCCTCCGCGAGCACCTTCACGAGCCCTTCCCGCCACACTTGGCGTGCGACCTCGACGAGCATTGCGCGCAGTTCTTCTGGAGAGAGTGGGCTCTCTGGCGGAGAAAGCGTGTTCACAACGGACTGATTCGAGAGGAGCAGGTGCGCGAGGTACTGTTCGCAGTCTGAGATGCCATAGTCGACGGTCTGATGTGCACCTTGCACGACGAAGCTCTCATATATCGGGGTGATGTCCGTGTGTTCTTGGCCGATGTCAATGACCACACCGTTCGGGTCAGTACCAGAAACCGTGACGGCGAAGAACTGGGCCATTGGACGCTCGACAATCGAGAGTCCAGCGACGTTGAAACGTTCAAAGAACATGCGACATATTCGTTCATATGTGTTTCGCGAAACTCCTGGTGCAAACACAAGGAGAACAGGGGACTCCATCTGGACTCTTCGCAGTCCGAGCTGGTTGAACAGAATATGCTTCCTGTGCGGTCTTAAGTTATTTGCAAATTATAATATTATGGATAATAGCGTACCACAGCGCTTCTGCTTGTGTCCAGTCCTTTATATCTCCGTCTGCGAATGGCCAGAACACATCTACTTGACCAGCGGCCAAGGCTTCGTCAAGCTGCGCACCGACAAGGTAGTCAGTCACTTTGGCTGTAGAGGTTGAGCTTGGTGCAGCTGATGATGACGATTCCGTGACCATCTCATCATCATTCGAGACACCATTCGCGCTTTTGCGTAGGCCAACGCGTGCAGACACTTCCTGCAGCCCATGCACGTAGGGTGAACACGGTTACAAGCGGCAGAGGCGATATACATACCACAGAAGGGATCTTAAGTAGCTCATGGAGGCCAATACCTGCTCGTACGAGAGTGCGGCTCGTGTCGAGGATCACGACGGACGAATCGCGAAATGAGGCCATCGCGGTGGTCCGTAAATGCGAGCAGGCGCTCGCGGCGCGTCCTAGTCATCTCGCGCTTGGGTCGTGGGCGGAGATTACTGAATCCTCGAACCCATGTCTCTCACCGTACTTCCCCAGCATAAAGGCCCTACAGGCAAGGCCGGCGCACGCAAGGCAGAAAATAACAGGATATATGCACACTCATTACCTCTGCTTTTTATACAGCCTGACAAGACGAAATATGTTTCATCGCATCGTCTACTTGGGCTGTTTGGCATAAGCGGGGTTCGTGTAGAGAATCCTCACTGTGAAGGAATAGTAGACTCTGTGACACATTCGGTCTGGATTCTAAACCCCAAGGATGCCATGATTCTATGGCAGCGAGGCTTCTTCGGCAAGGGGGACCTATCACGAAGCGAGCCGTCGTGGTACACTCGGCAGGCGAACGCGAGGAAGGCTGCGGGGAAATGTACGTACCTCCACCTCTGTGTCCGAGTATTGCTTTGACTTTCATCCCAAGACTTAACCTCAGAAGAGATTCGCGAGAAACGCCGTCAGGAACGGCAGCAGTTCAAGCTAGAGCGCGCAAGAGCGATGGCAGAGGCAGCGGCCGAAGCAGAGAAGGCCTTTGTCGAGGGCCGTGAAGCAGTCGCCATTGCTATCCCCTCGGGTGCTACATGGAAGCCCCGACAAGCCTTTTCTACGGATATCTCAGCACCTGCTATACTGATAGAACCAGATAACCCCGAGGAAGCTGCAGAGGAACTGCTGGAAGATGTCGAGCACCTGCAGCTCACCCTGCAAGAAGCTTTCTTCTTGCTCTGGAACCTGGACTGCCTGACAGTCATAGACCCTTTAACAGTCTGTGCTCATTGCTGTGCTTACAACCACTTTCCTGCTGACAGGGGCCGGCACAGGACAAAGCCCTCGAACTGAAGCGCGTTTGGTCCGCATTTCAGCGGGTATACTGGCCGCCCTGCATCCCAGAAAGTCTCACGTCCATTTATGAGAACCGTTTCGACAATCCGTTTCTCGTGCATTACGTGGTATACCACTACTATCGTGCACTCGGCTGGGCTGTGAAAGGCGGTATCAAGTTCTGCGTAGACTACCTCTTGTACAAGCGAGGCCCTGTGTTTTCGCATGCCGAGTCAGTCCTCATACTCTTGTGCATGCTTCTCTTGCTTACAGACCTTTCAGGTTTGCAGTAGTTGTTCTGCCGGTCTACGAAGACTCGGAAGACCAGAAAACGTCGCCATACGATCTAAACAATACAGCTCCATTTTCGTGGACATGGTTGAGCACCATCAACCGAGTTAACAGCCAGGTTCAGAAAGTATACTCGTTTCTATAATGCTATTTTTCGCCTGCTAAATTCGCACACGCAGACTCTAATCCTTGCCTATATCACCATCCCTTCCTGCTCAAGAGTCGACCCACAGATTCTGTGTTCACCCGCCGCACTAGCACACTATACCGTCCGTGATGTTGTATTCCGTCGATTTATCCCCGCGCGCATGCGCGACTAGTTTCTACTTGCGACGGCAGGTTGCATATTGCATTCCCGTGCGAATGTGAACGTTAGCTGCATTCCAAGCGCGGCGCATCAATAAGTACATAGTGACACAATAACCGACCCCCGACATCCACCTGCCACCACCACCACCGCCACCAGCTACGGACCTGTACCTGTTTAACAGCAAGGCGTCTAGCAGAATGCGTGGGACGAAGGTGTCTTGCGGACAATTTGCCGGAGAATGGAAAGGATGCTGGAAGAGAGTTGTCGGAGAAGACAAGAGGGAGGCGAGGCAAAATGGCGTGAGAGACGAGGAGAGAAAAGCTATACTGCGCCCTTAATCTGCACTTTTCGGTATTTCTCTTCGAATATCTGGACCAGTGTCTGGTGTGCGGCCTTGCAATCCAAGATCTTCTCCTCGTCAGCACTGTTTGGGTTCTTGAAGAAGGTTCCCGCACGGTGCTGGTCCAGAAACTCCTTCGCTTGCCCAACGCTATCAAACGCAAGCTCTGTTGAGATGAAGGATAGCCGGAGAGACATATAACTGTGATTTGCGAGTCGAAAAGAGCGATGATATGATAAGAAATTAGGATCGTACAACAAAGAGGAAGCCAGACGTACGCCTTGGACATCATGATCAGAGCCTTCACCCGCTCCCGGTCAATAAAGTGGTCCATGATGTATGCCCCCATATTCGGAGCGTTCAGGTACAGGTCGAACAAAGCGTGATAGTTCCCCATAGACAACGCGCGCTGCACGGCGAGCGCGTGTTGCACGAACGGACTCGATTTCTGCTGTGGCGTTAGCTGACCTACATAGAGATTTAAATCTACGCGCAAGCCATTAGCGATGTTACTGTCGATGCCAACACAAGAGAGTACCGCTTCGATTTCGGCCATGGATGAGCATCAAAATCCGGTACGCTGTGAATTCCTTTGCTTTGCCCTGGATACCAAGATCGTACAGGTTCTTAAGCATTGCCTGGCATTGATTGTACTCGACCATATCGCCCTACGTCGGACGTGAAGATTAGCGAATCACCCAGAGTTTGTGCTACGCACGACTTCGAGAGCCATACGCGCATGAATCTCGTATACCATCACGGTAAAGTCATTCTTGATGCGTTGAACCTAGACATTCACAAAGACCCAGATCAAGCCTGTCCAGGTAACCACCGGCAATTGACGCACCGTGAGGTCCTGTCGCAAGCTCTTGAATTGGGAACGTATCCAGTTGTAGTTTGCTTTTTCTCGCCATCTTTTCTTCAGCTCTGCCAGCGTTTTCTGAAGGACATCATATGGTCGTATCTGCTCGGATCTTGGTTCCTAGAACAATAAACGTCATGTCGGTAAGTAAGTATGAATGATCTGGATATTCACTGTTGTTAGCCGCAAGTAATCCTTGAAGATCTCTTGGTTTGTGCCAACAATCGTGTAGCGATCCCAATTTGGCACATTCTGCATGTGCGGGGTTACAACCTGTGAAGTGCATGTTGGAGATACGGACGTACCGGATCAGCCTCTGGGTCGTCTCCATAATACGCAGGTGTGCCTGAACGAGAGGGTTCAAAGGATGACGAGGCACGGAAAACCTGCGAAGATGAGCCATGACCACCAAACAGAGTCTTCTGCCGTTCAATCTCATGTTCACGCTGGAAGCGAGCCGCTCTACGGTTTAGCGCGGCCTGGTCGCTCAGGTCTAACGCACTCGGTGCAGCGCTTTTTGTTATTTGCGATTTCTTTGTCTTCTTTCTCTCATGTGTGCCTGTGTTGTGGTCATTACTGCTGGATGATGAGTATCGACGCGGGAGACACCCGGGGCAGACGGAAGGCTCACAGTTTCCGCTTGAGGACATTCGTAGTGAGGTTGAGTGTCTTCGGCGTCAAACTGTATTCAGAGCCCTCAATATCATGCCATGAGGGGGATGCAGGGAGGTCCGACGCACCTTTGCAGTTGCACACCATCCCAGTCGGTAGTCCACAGCGTACGGTTAACAAACGCATCAGATATTACCTGTCTTAGTTCGGCCTGTGCTTCCTCCCTGTTAGCATCCGTCATCTGCCCCAAACATTTTGCGACCCAGTCTCTGTGGCGTTGCGGACGTGATGAGTATACCTGAGTGGAATCAGATGATCGCACTCACTTAAGCTGCTGAGGCCAGCTTTCGGAGGACATCTTGAAGTGGCACTGTACTCAAACGCAGCAATTCACGGTAGAAATTCGAAGGCGGATATATGAAAGATGGGTCCAATATGTTCACTCGGAGACGAGGATGGTGAACGTAGTGATGAGAAAGGGCTGGATGGCCATCTTTGGCGGATGAAGAGCGACAACCAGTCTAGGCAGGTACTTCCCACGGTAGCAATGTGGTCACGCCGCCAAAATGCAGCAATTTCGTTAGTGTTTGCTTCGAGCGAAGCACACAATATGTAACAGAGATATCTGGTATGCATTACTTCAGAAATTTCTATACGAAAGTCCTAGCAGATCTTCCGGGCTCATATGCGCATTATGCCCACTAAGCCGCGTTCTCAGAGCAAATCTCGACGGTCTCCTGTGATAGCAATTCACGTAGGCCGTAAAATCTGCGATTTCAATGGTGAAAAGGCTGTCGACGCTATCTACAATATCTAGAACTAGTGCTTCTTGATATCGGTCGGAGGAGTGTAGACTATCAGAAAGGGTCGTTAGCGGAATTGTAATCCGAGATGTACGCGGTTACGCACCGATCTTCCTGGTCTTAATGTACGACCACTTATGACGCTTGACGTACAAGGAGATCGCAGTCAGCGCAGAAAAGAGGATAACGGCCTTGAGACCGATCTTCTTCCGCTCGTCATGCTCGGGCTCAGACGCCCAGTGCAGGAAGGTGACAACATCCTTGGCCATTTGGGAAGTCGTAGACGGGGTGCCATCCTCATATTCAACGAGGCCATCGAAGAGAACACGCGCCATAGAAATGGCATTGCCAGGGAAGTAGGGATTGTAGTTCATGTCGTCACGAATCTCGAAGCCCGCCGGAGGATCACAGTAGCCAGTAAGGAGCGCGTAAATATAGTCCTTTTGAGTATGTCAATACGCAAATAGACGTATAAAACGATTAGGCACGTACAGGACCGCCATGACGGGCCTTGACGATCAAACTCAGGTCCGGAGGGAGCGCACCGCTGTTGGTGGCACGGGCTGCCTCTTCATTAGGGTAGGGAGGAGGCATGTAGTCAGAAAGCTTTCCGGGGCGCTGGAACATCTCGCCCTGGTCATCTGGGCCATCCTCGTACTCGATTTCCTCCGCCATGGCCTTGACCTCATCAGCTGTGTGCGAGACACCAACCAAGTTGCGCCAAGCGATACGGTCAAGCGAGTGGCAGGCGGCGCAAACCTCCCGGTAGACTTGATAGCCGCGGCGAATGCTGAGCAGCTAGATTCGAATCAAATGTCAAACAATCCGACGAGGGAATGGCCCGCACCTGGTGTGGTCGAAGGTGTCAAGCAAGCCCTGGTGCGACCAGGGGTAGTGGGGCGGGTGAAGACCGTCTTCCGCTGGCGAGTTGGCATGGACTTCGCCAATGAAGGGCAGTGTTCCATAGAGGTGCGCGTACCAAGCCACAGAGCCGACAGCGGCGACGGTAGCACCTGCCAGAGTCGCGCGGGAGTTCAAGAGGGACTGCATGCGCCCGGAACAGTTTAGAAATACGATAAATTGACAGGTCTGTACTATGCACACCTCAAACGCAGACGACACAGACGACTTGGTGGACGCATGACGAACACGCTGTTATGGCGGGTAGAAGTCAGGACGCGCTGAACGGACATGGGCGTGCACGTACCAGGCCAGCGCGGGCAACGTTCGCGACGGTAGTCGAGCGAGTACCAAGAGTGCTGCTGGCGTTCTTTAATACTCCCGCAGGGAGCCTGGAGAGCATTTTAGCGGCGAGGGAGATGAATTTTGGTGGTAAAGAACGAGGAGGGAGTGACCATCACAAATGTGACAAGCCCGTTTGACGGAAGAACACGGAGCGCTTCACCAATTGCAACACTCGCTTTATAGCAGCCCACTCTCGAATCTCGACAATCTCGTATTACATATGACCTTGGTCTCTGTTACTTAACACCGTTCTGTCACATCCTAGGCTCTTTCAAGTTGCTGTGAACAGCTCCAATTTTGTGGCAGCCTTCCAAATTGTCGGCGACAACGTGGACTTCTCGGAGGCTCAAAATTCGCTTTCTGACGTGGACAAAAGGCTATCTGACAGGTCCAGAGAAAGGCATGCAAATTATATAAGTCCTAGAGAAATACACTAGACAGCATGGGCATAATAATAATCCTAGGAATGCCTAAAACCACTTGAAGTTAGGACGACGGTAGGGACCGAGTCGACGTGGGCGAGAATCACGGTGGCTTCGATATGGTATATATAGCAACATCCATGGATTAGAAGAGACAATCACAGCAAATCTCTATGGTTGCTACAAGTTAGTAGACGACGAAGCTAACGCAGCACGACGCACCTTCTGCGCAGCAGCAAAGCAACGCTCCCCCTAAACATGCACAGCAGTCGCCGCCGCCACCGCCGCCGCCCTTGGGAGGCGGTTGTTGTCTATCGAGAGAGGGGTATCGTGAGGCCAGAACGGGTTGGCCGGTGACACGGGGAGAGGGGAAGGGGAAGGGGAGACACTTACACATAGACGGTCTGAGGTGGCGGCTGAGGCTGGTAGTAGCCTTGAGGCGGGGGAGGCTGGCCATAAGCTTGCTGAGGTGGCTGCGGGTAGTAGCCACCCTGAGGTGGTCCTGCACTCGGAGAGTGAATCCTGACGCTTGAATAATGAAGGGCAAGACACACCTTGTGGGGGATAATACTGTTGCTGACTACTGTAGTAATCCTGGTTGGACATGGCTTAGGTCGAGTGTAGGGAAGATGAAACGAGTGGGAGCGCACTCGCGGCGGCTGCGACCCCAGAATTATAAAGGGATGACGGCATGGCCCGAGCGGGAGCCGGAAAAGGCTGCGGCACGTGGAAAACGCGGGGCAAGTTGCGAAGTAAGAATGACCCCCTACCTTTGAGGCACAGCACAACACAGCCAAAAGTCCGCAGTCGCGTTGCGGCGTGTACAACGACCTGTGGATACCTGATACAGGTCGGACGACGATATTACAGCTGTGACTGTCGACCTGCCAACGATGATATCTGCATGTCTGTTCGCACCGTCCCATGAATACCATCGGTGTTCTATACTCAGCGCAAGAGTCGGTTGTAAAGAGCCCCCGGAATGCCCCGCCGAACAATATTTGCTAAGTTTTCCTATCGGACTAGCCTATGCGGCCAAGGTAGCAGAAGCAGCACAACGTGCTGATGAATGACGTAGGAATACTAAATGCATCTTGAAGGTAGCCTTCAAGGTTAAAAAAAACCCACAAACAAGAGGGTAACTCAAACGAAGTAAGCGTTACAGTGACGCAAGCGATGTACTACGCGCGTACATAGACGGGAGACGAACAACGGTCTGCGGCTAGAAGGGCGAATAACGAAAATCGTGCGATCCACAGCCGCGGGTAAAAAACGAAAGTGTGGAGGCGCGGGCGAAAGAAGCTCTAGGGGCGCCGCAGACAAGAGACAGTCCTTGGGAACACGATATACTTCAGCGGTGGCCCGGCATGAACTGAACGGAAGAGGCAAACGCGTACATTCGAACACCCTGCTGCATGAAGTACTGCGTTAGGGGAGTTTGTGCTGTGTGACAGCGCGGACCGTTAAGTCAGCAAGTCTGAGCACTCGGCGCAGCAGCAGTGTGCCTACCTGGTGCGACATACTCTGCGCGTGCATAGACATCGAACGGCATCGAACGGGCACGGGCGAGCATAGCGCCCTGGTCCGCGGTATTCAGCGCACCGCTGGGGCTGATCCTAGAAAACCAATGTTGAGCGCCGTTGCCTACCACTAGCACTGGCGAGTAGACTGGCCTGGGGATACGAATCAGAGTGACATGTAGCTGGAAGCGTCCCCGAATGCGTATGCTGACATCCGGAAAGAGGAAATATACACCCTGCCGTCCCTGTAGATTGCGCAGTATGTGCGGCGATGACACTAAATTGCCGTATAACAACTGTCGAGACGGGGTCTGTCCGCCCGGGCCTATGATGTCCAGAGCGGTCGACCCATCTGCGCTATAGAGTGACAATTGAGCGATGAGGAATGGCAGCTCGCTTTCACTACTGTATAGTCAGCGTTGGAAATGGATATCAAAGTAACCGACCAAGCAACCCACTCAAAATCATCCGGACTAGTCTGCTCACAAAAATACAGCTGGGCAATGAGAGGTGGCGCAACGGCAAGTCGGGTCAGCGTTGATGATCCAAACTCGGCCGCCCTGGACGGATGTTGAACGATCTCAAGACGATAAGTGCTGTAAGAGCGAACATGAGAACGGGTAATCTTGATTAATTGAACGACATTGCCTTGACTGGCGGTTTGTCGACCCGGAGCCAAACTGTAGGCGAGGGGAGCCGTCAGTGAGTAACGGAGACGGAGATCCTGGCCAGAGACTGCCAGATCGGATGCCAGGGTTTCGTGCGAGCCCCTGGTGGCGCGGGTAGACAAACCCTTGGCTTGTGTCGGAGGAATCACCGGCGTGCCGCTGAGATATGCCGCTGCGCACGCGGTGGTGCAACATCTTGAACCTGCGTATCTCGATCCACCGCATCCGATGCACCAAGACTATTCTGTATGCGCAAGAGTGCTGTGATAACCATAGCACGAAGGTAAGTTTATTGTTTGGGTAATGCAAACCTTCGCGGGCCTTACTTCGTGAGTTCGCCTGAGACGGGGGGCTGGGACGTGGCGTACGACCTCCTTGGTCACGCGATAGAACGTCCACAAGCGACATCGCCGCTTCACCACGGTGCGCGCTGTACCCCGCGCTCTCGCGGCCGCTCGTAAGCAAAGCAGCTCGGCGGCCATCCAAGGGTGGCAGAGTCTGTTGAGAAAGCGGGCCCTGCAGCAGATGAGTGGCAGACACACAAAGCAGAAATATATACAAGCACGGTAGCCAGGAGTTATTTTACCACCTGTACAATTGATCGAGAATCACTGGCACTCGACAGACTCCGGACAGTGCGCCGTCAACTTTCCCAGCGGTCGGCTAGAACCAAGTGCGAGGTAATCGAACATTTCATCTTGGGAGCGGTGATGGGTATCTCGATTCGCGGGCGATGCAATCGGAAGTCTAACAGGGAGCAATTAAGAAGAACATACGAGGTAGGTACAATACTATACGCTGCGCTTGACATAGCTCCACACACCCGCCATGCCTGAAATGAACGTTGCCGCCACAAGCGCAGGTCTTACGCCGGCTGTGCATTATCAAAAGCGAGGTGAAAACATCAGATGAGAGGCTGGTAAGGGACGCTGAAACGCACCGGTCGACTTGTACAAGGCACCGGTGAATGCGCCTGCGGCCATGCTGCCCAGTGTGTCATGCTTGCCACGTACATGATCTATCGTCGAGTTAATTCCGTTGTAGACGAGCGCTGCGGGGATGGGCGCATGAGCCAAAACAAAAGGCCCTGAACGAGTATAGAAGACGCACCGAGGACACCGGCTGAATTGCCAACGAAAGTACCTCGTCGTGTCACAGAATTCAAAACAGCGTTGATCCGCAGCCTTGCGTTAGACACAGCCAAAGGTTTCCGCGCGCCCTCGCGAAGTCCCCAGAGTCCACCAAGGGCAAGACCTGCCAGGACAGATGTGGGCATGTGATGGAGCAAGACAATAAGAGGGCGTCGGGAGCGATAACGTGTGGGAGAAAGGAGGCGGTTGGGAGAAGATTTAGACCGGCTATGATGAGCACAAGATGGCGATGCAGGAGAGGAACGAGCGACGAACCGCTGAGATACATGGTACCCGTCCCGTAACAGAGGTCATCACTCCAACCTCGCGAGGGAATAGCCGTTCCAGACCCAGGCAGATCACTGGTCTTGTCATCCTCAAGGAGCAAATAGTCGAGCTTGTCTTCTATGCCTGCCATTGGGTGCAGTTTTGTGGGGTCATAAGCACCCAGAAGCAGATCGGAAGCCGTGACTGCATTCTCCGGAGAGGGTGCAGGCACGTCATTGCGAACAAAGGTAGCGTTGCGGAGAACGTCGGTGGCATCCTGCTGGTCTTGCGAACGCTGCGGATCCATTACAGTTGATTGAACGAAGCGCGTAGAGATAATTTTGCAGAGGTCGTGGAAGACAGCGGACAACAGGCGTTCGCGACGAGTAGGACAAGTTTTGCTAAGCGCGCATATCCCCGCGCGAACATGCGCGTCTACTCTTCCTGATCTGCGCGGAAAGCGTGGAACAGTCGTACTGAGCTCTCTCCAAGACAATTGGCAGCAGCAGCAGCGATGGTGCTCACAAGCCTCCTGCGAAATCTTGCTGCGAGACCGCGCACGGTCTCCGTGGCCCGGCTCAGACCGTTACATACCCTGCGACGCGTGCTGCAGCCCCCAGCTAGCCCCCAGAGTCCCCGCACGCCGTCCGCACCGTCGTTCGCCCGCAGACGTAAGTTCTCAGCTAATGTCAAACCCTGTCCTCCGGTGAGATCTATCTGACAGCTCCAATTGTCTTGCAAACCCAGGCTGGGCCACTTCCACCACCCCTCATTCTACGGCTTCCGATCCCGCAGAGGCGGAGGCTCTGCAATGTCTCGAACAAGGCACCCAGAAGCTCGAAGAGGGTGACGTTCAGGCAGCCAAGGTATTATCAGATAAGCCTGCTCCGGTCTTTCTGCTGAACGTGACGTCTATCCAGGACCTCTATAGGCGGAGCGTGGAGATTAAACGCACCGCCAGCGCACTATTCAACCTCGGAGTGACACATTACCACCTCAGTACGTGTTTGCTTGCCGCAAAGCATCGTCTATTGACATATGCACCGCACAGAGGAGTTTGAGGAAGCTATTTCTGCCTGGAAAGACTCTATTGCTCTTCAGCCGAACAGCCCAGATGCGCATACTAGTTCGTATCGTCGCATTATCGGGCACGTTCTCTCTAAAGCCAAAATATCCGTAGACCTTGCCAGCGCGTATATCATCTCGCCTGTCAGTAGGCCCGACCTAGCGCTGCAGCATCTGCGGTGAGCCAGAGGAGACTAATGACGAAAGATACCTTCCACTCACTTTTCACATAGCATTGCCTCTTCCTTGGCCCCCGAGGACGCGGAAATTGCGTTCAATCTGGCGGCCGTCTTGGAGGCCTGTAAGTGTTATTGTTGTGCCTTATCGTCTCCGTGCTGACTCGCCCGCAGGCGGCCAATTGGAGGAGGCTCTCGCTCAGTACAAGCGTAGCAAAGAGTACGGCGTGGAGCGTGCTGCGATGCACATCCGGAACGTGAGTCGCCCTCGTGAGCTTTCAGGGTCACTTCGCTGACAGCGCAATGCAGGTCAGCGCCAAGATCCTCGGTCAGAGGATGAAGACAGCGGAAGACTCAGGCAAGAAGTCTGATTCATAAGCTCACGCTTATCCGCCCGCGATAGCGCAATTACCGGGTGTACCGGGCACACATGGAAAGTTCGTGTACGGCAGAGCCTGCCACATCCGCATGTTTATTGTTTTTCTGCCGTGCTAACCTATGATGCGCCTGCAACCACGCTGCAGTTCCTTCGGCAGAGAGCCGTCCACTTCATCAGTGTGATTTTACGTCAGGAACTGTTTTGACTCCTGTAGGTAGCGTCACCCTGTAGGCGTTTACTGTCGGATTTGTCAGCTTGCCACAACCCATCCCACAGAATCGTACTCACCTGAGGTCTGCGCCAATTGGCGTCATAGCTAGTGCTTCTCATGTGTAGATAAGCATAGCATCACATAATATATGTCTCTGTTCTCACCCATGATCTTTGTCCGCGCTCTGCCAAGGAGGCTGCGGCGGTGAAAACCACGGCCCACGTCCCCTGGTATGAGAGCCTCTCCTTAGTGAAAGGCCTCGCGGCGCATGCCCACCTTCCTCATGGCCTCTCTGGTTACCGTAGGTCCCGCGATAACCCCCACGCCCTCCTCGACCTGAGGTCTCCACAGGTCTCCACGCAGAGGGTGAGATCCGCGGTGTTTGTTGAAGACGGGTCAGAATGCCGGACACATCTGCCGCCGAGTACCCATGTGGAGGCTGGTTATCGATGTGCAGCGACAGCATCTGGTCATAGCCCTCTCGAGGCTCCGGGGGTTGGTATTGCGTTCTAAAGCGCCGCAGGATAGAGAGACCCAGCTCGGGCGAGGTGATTGTGGGATGTGAGGTTCCTGAAGGAATATCACGTCGGGGAGTCAAATGACCAAAATAAAGCAACATACTAGACATGAGACGTTGCTCGCAGACCTGTGAACAGCGAGAGTGAGAATGCTGTCCTTTGAGACTCCAAACTACTCACTTCATACGGTGTGTCGAACTCAAGGACCCATACTGACAAGCCAGAAAACTCACGGGCAATTCGTATCCATGTCGATCGTTGTCTTACACACCTCTCAACAAGGAAATTTCTAGCCACGCACAGACGAAATGGGCTTACTGTGTGTCGACGTTGGTTCGGTCTATGCAGACTGATGAGCCTTCGCGGAGGGACGACCGCGCGAGGGCTTCAACTGCACGTCGGTCACCCAGATCATCCTGGCTGCACCTGCGAAAATGCGGAAAATATGCCTGTAGGGCCTGGGCAAATGTTGACTGCAAACGGGCAAGTTGGAAACCACGACTGAAGCTCCCCGAAGACAAGACTCACTTTGCCAGATCTGTTGAATCGGTGAGAAGAATCGTGCCTCAGTATTTGCCGTACGACCGATGTAGATCTCAAGTATACCCTATAAGGCCCACTAGGATGAGGACGACCTGCTGTTGAGCTAGTATCTGGTCCTGCGGTGAGGGTTGGCAGATGTTCTCTGCGTCGGCTGGCATGGACGTTGCAGTTGAGTAGGCGAACAGTGCTGCGCTAGCTTGAGTTCATCCGACTATCAATAGCCAGTCTTCATCTGTATATATACATATAAATGTCACGATCGTGCGAAGAGGTCGTGTAACAGCCTCGACTAACACTCAAGATACATAGACGAAGATGTGATTGAACTAAACAGACTTGACGGTATCCAGTAAGAAGAAACGTAGCCACACGCTAATCCTGAAGTTATGTCATTACTGGATACACGAGATATTCATCGACCGTTTATTGTCGCCGTCGAGTCTCGTCTCCCATTCGTCACCCCGCCGCCACCGGCGTTCTGGCTTTCCTGTGTCTGGTTCGGGTGATCAGAAATCTGTACAATTTCCTTCTTGGCCTCTTCCCATGCTTCCAAGTTCTAAAAACGGGATTTCGTTTTGACACAGACTCAAAATTCTGGGGCGAGGGCACATACCTTCTTGCACCAATCCCGATGCGCTCGAGCCATGCTGATGCACATCTCTCGCAAGTCAGCGACCTTCTGTCGCTGGAAGCGATCCAAGTCTGCCTGGATGGTAGAGCTCGAGTACTTCAAATCCTGCGCCGTCAAGTGCTGAGCATCCTCAAGCTATAGCACGAAGCTTCGCGTCAGTCAAGCTCAACCTGAGCAAAGCGAGAACCTACCTGTGAGATCGTCTCTCGAGTCTTGCTGATTGAATTACGTCGCGCAGTCTCAGGGTCGACGTCCATCATCCCGTGCAGAGTGTAGCTCAGCGCACTCAAAAAGCCCATGCCAGGAGCCCGCCTGCGAACAGGACTTGGTCCGGGATGTGGTGGAAGGTAAGTTGACTGCTCCTCGGCAAGGGTCTGCGACTCAGATGTGACTTCGTCTCCCGCCTCTGTAGGCTCTCGCTCCTGCTGTTCACCCTCGGGCGTCATTATACGGGATGCATCGAGACCCTCACCGCGACCGCGCCCCAGAGCCTCCTCAAGCCGCTTTGCTTCGCGTTCACTCTTCTCCAGCTCCTCCAGCTGCTCACGCCTTGACTCCAGACTCTCCTGCGTCATCTCATACTGTGCATGTTTCTGGTGCCTGTATGAGAGTAGCTTCTTGATGATTGATGCAAACTGGCTGTATTCATTCAGCGGCTCAGCCCAGTTCTGTTCCAGATCCTGCAGCTATTGTCAAGTCAATGACATCCTTCCAGTGATATGTCATGATACCAGTACTTACTAGCTGATTGGTGGACATATACGTTGCATCCACTGCCTGACCGGTGCGCTCTATGGCTGTTGACAGCTGACCAGTCTCGTTCAAACTAAATCCGTTCAACGCAGCGCCAAGTTCTGCGTGGTCCTGTGCACAATCTGTAGCATATAAGAATTTCGATCATGCAGAGGGGCAGAGCATACCTGACCACCGCTTCATGCACCTTCGAGTCACTTTCTCCATCGGTCCGCTGAGATGCGTCGCAAATTTGTTAGTGAACACTTCCGAGTCAAGAAAACGTTGATCAGGCCGTCGCAAGGGGTGCGATGCGGATGGGTTAGGCAGAGCGGCATAAGCAATAGCCGTTGATGCATCTGTGGGATTGTGAGATGGGGCCTTAAGGATGTTCTTTGGCAGTTGAGATATCGGTGGTGAATGCAGCACCTCGCTCTATACGCCGAAGTATTCGGTGAGCGAGTACAAATGAGGTAGAAGAAGGTGCACACACCCAAGACACTTCGCCATCTAGGAACCGGTGGAACACATGCTCATTCGAAAGAATGGGATGGCGCGCGGCACGGTTGAGGAACGTCTGCAGCATACGCTTTCGCCTTGCGATCATCGCGGCATCTTCCTTCGCTTTCGCCTGCTTGACCGCATAGTCACCAATTGTGTTCTTCGATGGAATAGGCGGGATGATTAGCGTTGGGTATAGCTTCACAAGGCTCTGCCGCAGCGACTCAAACTCGGAATATCGGTGGTGTGCCTCGGCATTCTGCAGCTTCTCAACACTCAAGAGAGGACGAAAGGTGCAGCTACGTACCCCCGACCTGATTATATACGTGATGTAAGGTGACGTTGAGTTCAGCGAGGTCTTCTGTGCGTCTGTGATCTATGGAGCATTCGGTCAAGGCACAATAAAACACGCTATTGGGCAGACGCACGTGAATCTCGACATCCTCCCCGGAGTGTAGCCAACGATCGCGCACACAGCAGTAATCACTCTTGTATGGCTGTGGCAGTCGATGCGAGCCTGGCGAAGGAAATGTGGGCTTAGAGGCAGACGGTGAGCCAGGTCGCGGGGACAGGACACCACTGTATGCATTTGTCGGTGGAGACGACGGCTCCGAGAGATTCACGTTTGCTGGTGACGATGTTTCGGAGTGGAGGTGGACACCCTCGGCCTCGAATGGATTCTCATCCTCGAATGTCTCCATGATTTGTTGTACTGAGCTAAGGAACTGAACGTAGCTGTTATTCAGAAAATAAGCTCAGGCCTTCAATAGCTTGGATCTAGAAAGACGGCAAGGGCGTAGAGTGAGAGCGCAGCTAGGAGAGAGTAAGTCGAGCAAAAGTGGCAAGCTTAAGCTGCGGCTAACGCCACTATCAAGAGCGCCGGTTGGGCGTTAGCGCATTGAAGGTCATGTCATTCAGTACTCCGTACATGTGTACGTATTTACAGTGCTTCCTGCGCACATGGGGATGTTACAAAAAAAGAGAGTAGGTAGAGGAAGTATAAGACGCTGGAGGGATTGAGTTTTAGTAGTAGGGACGATTGGGCATGGGGCGTCGGGAGAGAGTGGGGGGCAATGGGGGTCGGGCTGTGACGTGGGATACTAGCGCCATGGCAAATACGTGTCAGTCACAAGAAAGTACAGTGAGGGATTGTGCGGTCCAAGCCAACAAAGCGTCATTCCGTAGCGACCGTTCATAAGTTGAGGTGGGGCACATGGGAGCTCTGCGCGAGGTGTGTACGTTGCATCGAGCCCGAGCTTCGACTTTTCATGTTCGGGTAGTGGTGGCGATGAGCATGCGGATAATTGCGCAGTGACGGCTGCGGCCCGTGTTTGCTAATCATCTTCCGTTTCACCATCGCTTTTTCTTTGCGCAGCTCTCTGCGCGATTTCTGTTGATGGGGATGTCCGTTTTGCTGGAACGGGTTGTAAACTCCACTACCAGTTGGCGTGCGGTCGCCATCGCGGACGGGAAGGAGCACGGGTGAGATAACGAGAGGATTCGAAGCTCCGGACTTCGAGCCCTTCTTCGATTTACCCTTCAGCTTCGATACTTTCGATTTTGGCGTGTCGAGCATGTCGTTATTCAGCAGAGCGCTGATACCAGGATATGAGTTCGCGATACCCGTGTCCGAGCCTGGCGTGCTCTCAAGCAAAGATGTCTCGCGCGTGCGACGGAAGGTACCAACGGGAATGCGATCCCAGCGGTTGAGATTCTCGATGGACGCAGTAGCAATGGGAGTCGAAGGTGACAGCCAGTCGTGCTGAGAAGGCGTGGTCGATCTAAACAACGGTTCTGAATCCAAGAGCGAGGCGTCCAAAACATCGTCGAGATCGATGGCGTCTGTTGACAGAGGGTCATCAGATGTCAGAGCATGAGATTGGGATCCGAGCTCGTCCGATGAAGGCGGGTTGACGGAGACAAACAGCGTCGAAGAGTTGCGCCCGTAAACCTCGGAATCCTGCGAGAGGTGATAGTTTGTATGTGTGCGCACTTCGAGGTGATAACAGAAATGCGTACGGTGGTGAAGTCCAAGCTACCAGCCTTCTCATCTGCGCGAGGCTTGCGCTGCTTTGCGCGAAGAATTTTTGACCTGGGAAACGGGCTAGGAATTGGGGCATGATTTTCGCCAATGATGGCAATTCTTGATACCTCGCCGGTAGGAGCAGGTTCGAATTGGCCCATGACGGGAACGCCTGGCGTACGTCTAGTCTCACCCTCGTACATTTTTGGAGAGTCGCAGTGATGGCTACTATCCCCGGAATCTTCGACCGAAAGCCTCGTATCACCACTCGGAGTAGCGGAATAACGATCGTCGACCACGAATTGCAATGCCATTCGAAGGGTATGCGAAGCTTGTGGAGACCCCTGGATATCTGCAGGGCCAGATGACTGAGTAACTGTGGACCGTGGATCGATGCCGGAGATAGGTTCGGGCCAGCGAAACAGCATCATAGCCTTCGAGTTGGGGAGGCCGTCCGGGTCGACGAGTTCATCCTCAGTAGTCTCGCCGTCGCCTTCCTCGAGAAACAAGCCATCTTCGTCACTGGCGCCCGCATCGTCTCCGGTGCTGGAACCACTCTGGGAGATGGTCATATCGACGTCGGTCTCGTTCGAATTATCAGAATCGCCTTCGAATGCAGCGAACTGAGCAAAATTCGAGGGTAAGAGCAGCTGTCCATCAAGGCCAAGCGCAAGTCCGTCGAGTTCCACCCCGACCTCGAACTCGCCTGTGGACCTGCGCATCTGCACAGACGGATCTATATCCATTAGCAACAGTGCGTCCTCTTCGTCCCCCGAGAACGTGCCAACAGAGTCTGCGTCCATACCAGAACCAAACGAGTCCGGACGCAGCGCAGCCGGCGAGCCGCACGAGTCGGACGAGTCATCCAAGTTAGCGAAGAAAAGGTCCGCGTCAAACGAAGACTCTTCGTCCTCACTCCAACCGTCGCCGCCGAAGCTCACACCAAGTCTCCCATCCATTTCGCCTGCCTCTGGTTCGTCGTCGATTCCCGCTAACCCAGCCTCCTCTATGTCACCTTCGACGGCGTCTTCTTCTTCTTCTTCATCGTCGTCATCGCTGTCCTCTTCGTCGTCCGCGTTTTCCTCATCGCCAGAAGTGTCCTCGCTGTCCGCGTCCATGCCGCACTCTTCGGGATCAACGCTCTGTTTCCGAGGCTTGATCTCCCAGCGGTTGCCGGAACTATGATCGAGACGCTTCTGCAACGGATCAAAGTCAGACATATCCCTCTTCGAAAACCCCTTCTGTAGGAAGCGCAAGTCATCTTGTTCAGGATCAGAGGAAGATTCGCCAGAATCAGTCGATTCAAAGCCTTGAGACTCGGAGGAACTGGTGAGAGAAGATGTGGATGCAGCGGACATGAACGTGGGGTACCGGCTGTCTTCTTCACTCGAGTAGGACGTCGACAAGCTGGAAGTGAACGACCGCTTCCCGAGTGTCTTCTTCGCGGGTTTGGTATGTGCGCCGCGCTTGCAGCCCGTGTAGCTCTGACCGCGCTTGACAGATGTAACGGTAACAGATGTGCTTTTGCGAGGGAGAGAACGAGGCGCACTTCCACTGTGCGACGCGCGCGCGGAAGCCAAGGCGGCCTTTGCAGCTTCGCGGGCGGCGACGACAGCTTTTGGCGGGCGACCGCGGCGCTTCGGAGCGGAGGAGTCCAACACGCTGAGTGTTACCGGTTGGGACGTGATTGCGGACGTGGAGACCGACTCGGTGCGAAGGGGGAGACGGCTGCTGCACGACTGGGACACATAGTTGTGAACAGCGGGAGACGAGCTGCTGTTGGCGGGGTTCTTGCGGAACTTCAGGTTCGGGGGCACAGTGAATTTGATCTTGAGCGGCTGTGTCGTGGTATGGGATTGGGGCTGAGACGGTGTGGGAGGAGAATAACTGGTGGAAGTAAAGGTAGAGATGCGCATAGGAGCGAGACTTCTGCTTGCGCTGGACGGGCTTCCCCGGTTGTGACATGTGCACTCGCTCTCGCAGACAGGACATATGTCGTCTTCGTCCTCGTCGCCTGGAGATGTGTTCGCAGCTATAGAGTTTGTGGTACTCAGAGTGTTGGCGTGAGGATGCGACATTGTAGAAGTCGGCTGTTTCCTGAGATCTGAGAAGGGGTGAGACATTAGCGGCGAGTTCTTGGACAAGACAGAAAAACGAAGGGGAAAGCAAAAAGAAAATACATAAATCAAAAGGGGGGCAATGTAAAACGGCCAGAAAGTAGATAACCGTCAAGCAAAGCGTGGCAGAGGTGGTAGTATGAGCGGTGTTGGAGAGGGCGGCAACACGTACCTTGCACAAGAACTTTCTTTGGCATTTTTTGTCGGTAAAACACATCTGATGCTGGGGCAGTTATCCAGGGTTGCGGTATAAGAGGCAGCTTGGCCGCCTGAGCGTTGATGAGCGAGGGCGAGGAAGGGAAGCTTTAAGGCTTCGAGGGGGGTAAGGAAAGCGAGAATTCAGCCTCAAGCGCCGCGACTACCACATGGGCGCTAAACAATTCTACGCCGACTCGATGATTTTCGCTTCCGAAACGAAATATCTGCGTGTCATATTTAGCCACCGACGCCCTCCTTCTCCACCCCTCTCTCACCACATTCGAGCCATCAAACATGGCAGGCCGCAAGTATCACGGCTCGCTTCATCGCATCGGCTTGCCTAATACGCTCTACAGGAATCTCTCTTGCCCAGCAACTCGCCTTGCTCTCCGAAGCGACCCCCGCTGGTGCGTAACGCCTGCTGCACTCTCTTTTCCAGCTCTAAACGATATCGATCGCAGACCTTGACTTAGACGACCTCTATCCCCAAGGCTCCCCGTCCGAAGACGAATCACACGAGGCAAACTCTAGAGTCAGGGACCACTATGTCGATGTAGGGTGGGTATACCGATATAATCTCCCCTCTTCTATCGATTGATAATCTCGTTCCGCCGATATAGTCCTTCGAGCTTCCGTCAGCTGAATTCCTTCATCAGTGGCCCAAAGTACGCTAGTACTCGCGTCTTTCGCAAGGACCTGGAGCTTTCTGAGGACGAGAAGGCAGAAAATAAAGAGGAGGACCAAGACGAGGATAGTGACCGCTTGGACGAAAAAGATGTACACGACGAAGAACATGTTCGCACAGGGGCACGTCCAGACCGTCGCAGACCGTCGCCGGGTATGAACACGCTAAACAAGACCCACGACGGCAGCGCACAGCAGGAACCAAACGCAACATCTGACCTTGCATCGACGTTGCACGCTACTCGGGAGCAGGACCGAAGGAAGGGCAAGGCTGTCTCCCGACAGATCGTGAGTGATTATGCGAGCGCATTCGTCTCTGTAGGCCGACATATTCGTCATTCAGATGATATGGGACACGCTCCTCGATGCACGGATACGTTTACGGAACGCAACCAATGCTGTCAATCACCTTACTTCTGTATGCCTCGTCTCCTACAATACCTCTGTCCAGTGTTTCATCCTTGTTCCGCAGATAGAGCCCCCTAGTACCTCGAGGCAGCAATACCCCGTCCTCACCTCAATACGCGCCACGCTTGACGAAGCCATTTCGCTGTCACAAGACCTCTTCGCTCTACAAGAGGCAAGTGTGACCCACTGACGCCACAAAGGCAGCAATCTCATTACGTAATTTCTAGAATCTCACCAAAGCTGACGCATCTCCCGTATACACACCGCGTAAGCGTGCTAAGCTATCACACGACACTGAACGTGATCATGCCAAGGCCCTCTTGATGCATTCGGCGACCGCATCCGAGGTCGAGGCTGCCTATCACCGGCATCTTGTGCAAGTCCTCGCGAAGTGGTCGGTGAAGGTTCAGGCCGTCGCTCCAAACGTGCTCCTGCCAGCAAATCGCGGATCGTTTAAGAACGTATTCTCCGGTAAGACCGCTCCACCCGGTGTAGTAGACGCCATTGCCGACACTCTGCATACCGACGCCGACAAGCTGCTCGCTCGCACTCGTTCATTGCGCCTTGTGGGAAAAAGCGATGCGGAGCACGCCGGCGAGAGCACGGAGGTGTTCGACGACGCGGACTTCTATCAGCAACTTCTCAGTGACATTATCGAAGCACGCAGCTCGGGGCTTAACAATGAAGAGACCGAACCTAAGTGGATGAGCCGGCAGAGAGCAAATAAGGCAAAGCGGAGCAAGACTGTTGATATCAAGGCGAGCAAGGGCCGCAAGCTTCGATATCAGGTGCATGAAAAACTGCAGAATTTTATGGTGCCGATGGCTGCCTCAAAGGGTGCATGGCATGATGAACAGATAGATGAGCTATTTGCCTCACTGTTAGGTTGTACATCATAGTGCTATGTAACTGGTTTGCTAAAACCTCACTGCAGGGTTCAGAGTGCATGGGATTCACATGGAACAAACTTGCAAAACTTATATGTGCAACAAATGCTCTTCATTTGCAAATCTGGTCTTGTAAACCATGTGTGTTAGCAATACTCTAAAGCATGGCATGAGTCATCTAAACTTGCAAGTATTCTGAAGTGGAACTGCAGAAATATTTGTGGGTACAGGCACTTGCAGATTCAACTCACCTGGTTTTCATGGATCAGTGCAGCTCCAAGTAAACTCTTCATGCAGTATTGGTATATCCACAGATACTTACACAAAGACTTACAAAAATTATATATATAATATTAATTTTCTATACTACTTTATAACCTTGACATTAACATCTGCCCTTTTCTTCTTGCTCCACTTTGGTTTGCTTGTGAATAGTGTAATAATCTTCTCTTTAGGTGTGGATTTGTAGAGCCTTTCATAGCCTTCATATTATGCTGTGCACCAAATGATGTTCAAATTTAAAAAGGGCACTATAAACATATTTTTCCATACCTTCTACACAGCTTAAAACATACGTGAATGGTTCTGAATATATATATATACATCTTATATCAGTATGGAGAAGCAATTTAAAGAGCTGGAGAACATATATTAATGTACATAGAGGCTCAACCCCTCAAAATGCAAAGAAATGAGAACTTGAACATTTGTGACCATTGTAAGGTGTGAGGCTACAATGTCACGAAGACAGGGCTGTTAGTTGCCGCTTGACAATTGCCTAACTTGAGTGCCTATATTCAGTTTTGCATTCTTTCATAATTGTCTCTTAAACATACAGTACTGTTATAACAGAATGTATCACTTTTTGCCCACATCCACAGTCTGCATTCTTACTGAGAGTGACATGCATGACTCAGAACACATGTGCAGACTAAAATCATCATGCACAATAGCATGTGACTGTTGTAGAGCTAGATTTGACACTACATAAGAGAGCTTACCTAAGTGAAAAACAACAAAAGAGGCAGTGTGAACAATGGTCTCACAACTTCATGCAAGCTTGTGCAGTTAGCCTGATTGACCAGGTATAGTGGCCGCTAAAAATAACACACAACACTACAAAGAGGTGTTATAATTCCTCTGTATCTCCACAACCACTGTACCTAGCCAGATAGTGTATATAAAAATCTTATACTAGGCTACTATCAGCATTCTTCTGAGGTATCACTTTGATGCAAGCACCAGGTGCCAGAAAAAATGTAGTGAAAATGGCTGGAAAATGAATATATATTGTAAAATTTATAAAAGGACACAGAACCCAGAGAGAAATATGGTTAAGTTTTAGTAAAATCCTATGCTGTATGATGTTACTGTAACAAAATCAGAGCATGATAACAAAATTGCATGAATAAGCTGTGGAGACAGTTACATTGGTATGTTTTACCAAAAAAATCTGTATATTTATATCTCCACAACACTCAGAAATAGAGATACAAAATTTCCTGTACAGAATAATCTTTACTAGCAGATACATTCAGTATACCATTATAGATATTCCAGCTGCTAGTAATGTCTATAGAATACAAGCATACATTTCTTTATTTTGTAATGAATATGGTTGTCACTGCAGCTCATTCATCCAATTTTGTTATCATGCTCTGATTTTGTTACAGTAACATCATACAGCATAGGATTTTACTAAAACTTAATCATATTTCTCTCTGGGTTCTGTGTCCTTTTATAAATTTTACAATATATATTCATTTTCCAGCCATTTTCACTACATTTTTTCTGGCACCTGGTGCTTGCATTAAAGTGATATCTCAGAAGAATGCTAATAGTAGTCTAGTATAAAATTTTTATATATACTATCTGGCTAAGTACAGTGGTTGTGGAAATACAGAGGGATTACAACACCCCTTTGTAGTGTTGTGCACTATATTTGGTGGCCACTGTATATTAGATGTTAGTAGAGTAAAGGAACAAGTAATTAGAGGGCTTATCTAGCTCAATTGACCAAGGGGTTGAAGTAAGGCTAGAACTACAACTATCTAAAACTTATATACTGTACAAAGCTGCACTTAAACCAAGCTGACATAAGCTGGCTGTGCAAACCTGTGTAGTAGGCTGTGCAAAGGCTGTGAAGAGGGAGGTGTTGTGGGCATAGCCTTGCTCTGTAATTTTCCCATATTTTCTATGATTTTCCCTGAGTTTCTATGATGCTTCTATCATCAGTGACACCCAAAACCCTCGTGTTAGCACCAGTTTACTCCCATGCCCTCACAGCGCATCAAGCGCATCAGTACACTCAGCATGCTGACACAATACCGCCATTAGAGAAGCTGTTACACAGCTCTCCAGCGGTCTTCATCAGAAGTCCAATTTGCATCAGACATCTGACTTACATTGGCTTGACAACATGTCACCAATGCTGACCCTCTTCCATCGGAGTCCAATTGGCATCAAACCTCTGACTTTCATCAGCCCGGATACATCAGATACCATGACTCACCGGCCTACACTTCTATGCTGTCACCTGACTACTCCAGCAACCTGTAGCTTATATAATGCCTAGTCTATGCGCAGTCCCAGCAGTATATAAAGTAGGACTCTATCACTACCTAGCCTCCATCTCAACCTTTTGGTCAATTGGGCTAGGTAAGCCTATTAATTATCTGTCTCCTTTACATTACTAACACATAATATACTTTGTCAATTGAGCTAGCTGTACAAGTTAGACTGAAGTTGTGAGACCATCGTTCACACCACCTTGTCACTGTCATCTGCAATCTCTGCTCTCTCATGAAGTGTTGAGCTCTGCTCTACGACATTAGGTCAAGATCTTTGTGCAGTTGAACTATCCTTTATTCCGTGCTCTGTGCACAGTTTAAAACAAGTTTATTCACCCCTACGTTTAAAGAGTAAGTTTCTTCGGTGACTAGTGGCAGACGTACACACTCTAGCGCTAATCTCTGCTTAATTCTAATGTTCAAGGGTTTGCCCAAACGCTTCAGGGCCACTGAAAGTGCTACTGCCACGTGTACCTCTCAACTTTGCTGTCTGCTCCCCAAAGCTGTCTTCAACAAGTTACACAATGAGCACGAGGCAGGAATGCCACATTAGTACATCACACACAAACTCAGCACCATAGTCAAGCACATTTCAATGCTCCCACCACTGCCAACAATTCTTACTATCAATTTGGATGCTATCAAAACTGCTAAACTCACTGCTTACAATGATCACCAATTCTTTTGCAAGCAACAAATGATCACTTAAGCAGCAGCTAATGCAGCACGCAATGCACACACTAGTGCGAGCTTCTCCAAGTCATTAGCCAACTGTCTCACCACTGCCCCGACTTACACCTCCATCACTTTTAAGCTGATCACTATCGACTTCTCCAAACACACTACTGCTGACCTTGCCCATATCTTTGCACCCTGCTTCTCAGTCACACTCAAGCGTTTCAACGTTTTCGAAACCATTGAATTGGTTGATGTCAGCAGTGACAATTTAAATGCCATTTTTAAACTTCGTGATCATTTAGCCTATCTCGATTGCACTCTCAAGAATACTAGGATTATATGGGCTATAGCATATATGCTTGGCAGGTACAATTTCTTTATTTCTTCTATATTGCAATGTAAGTGATAATAACTTAGATATTATAATAGCTTACTATTTATATGAGACTTAAAGCTATATATGGTATACATCACTTTATTACTTTGCAAGATATTTTGATAGCAATTCTTTATCATTTTATTATATGAATCTTATTAATAATGTGCCTATCACATAAATAATAATAAGTTACAGCCTATTATACTGTTCAGTTACAATATTTGACTATAAAATCCAAAGGCCAACTTATGGCCATCTGGACTATTAGCAAGTTGGGCTGGTTTCATGCTACAAAGCTGGGATTTTAAGTGATATAGGCTACAATGCTTCAATCCATCATTATATCATACTTGCTCATTAGCACTAACTATCCTGGCTGTAAAGTGCTCATTGCCATAATAAATAAATTTACATAGCCTGTACTTGCACCTGTTTAAGTCCAGTATAGAAGTCCACTCAACAGTAACTTCATCAACTTTGAACTTGAGAAATTAAGGCATATTATCTATGATTACTTTCTTCACTAGCTTGGTACCACAGCTATTGCATGATGTATTGGCTATTTGTCTTGTGTTGGCATGTAACCATTCTAGTGGAGTTCTCTTATCAACAGGTCCACTTATGATGCCTTGCCTTTGCCATCTGTATAAGGAGTATACAAGGAGCAAATCAGAATAGGTTATATTTCTACTTCTACCAATGATCTTACTAATCCCACATGTGTTGCAAAATTTGAAATTGCCTCATGAGATAGCTGCCTCGAGCTGCCTTGGCACTCCTGGCTGAAGCCTTGTGATGCCATCATGGGTGCTTCCTGAGCCAATGAAAAGTCTTTGTGGACACCTGTGAGAATAAAATACCCTTTCGAAAAGCTTTCCATGGCTAATCTAGCCTCTTCGGGCTCGCTCAAGCACTTTTTGTGTGAATCTCATGAGGATAGCGTTTGCCTTGTGAGGCATCATGAGCCAGTGCTAGTCCAACCCATTATGAGGCATCACGTTGCTTCATGAGTCGGCATTAAAAGTTGTGATATGATGTGCACATGTATTCCTTGTGCCAGAAGTCCTCTAATAGTTCAAGCATATAGCTACACAGCTTATGAATCTCAGTACCCTCATTGGTATGTAGAGATAACTCTACAGGATCTATTTCATGCAGCTTAGCTTTAATTGGGTAGCAAGCAAGGTGAAAGATCAGGGGCAAGCTAAATCTTCGTGAAGACTTGGAGAAGTTACACTTGTGAAGCATGTTGTAAACAGAAATGGTGATGTTTAAGGTGAAAGAAGTGTATGTGTACTTACTCCTCCCTCCAGTTGGGTCTGAGGTGGCAAATTGCGCATTTTGAGAGAGCAGTTGCCTTATTGGGTAGAGGTTGGAAGTGTAATTCTGGCTGGGAGATCTTTTTTATTTCAATGATTTTTAATTTTAAAGATCAAAATGAAGTGATATCATGGCAGATAGTATGACTATATATTTCTATAAGATATCTATAAGTGTTGTGAGATGATAGAATGGAGTAGAACAGCTACTAAGTGTGGTAGCTTGAAGAATTAAACTTTATACACAAGATCATAACCATATGCTTAATTATAAGCTCATATATCTGAATATGGACAATCTAGTAGCCTAATACTTGCAAGGCATAGTAAAGGGGGCTTCTGGAATATCTGTGTGAATTATGGACATATATTGATCTGTAGAGAGAAGTAAGAGCAATGAATGTATAGCACATTTTTAGTAATTCCAAATAACTTCCAGTAATTCTAAATATATTCACAGTAGTACTGGCTAGTATGGAAAATAGAAATATAGAATAGTAAACAATTATAGTCACTGTCAGGTTCACAATCCATTGTGCAACACTGTGCACTAAGCTTTGAAGCCAGTAGTCAGCACTTTATCACTGAACTATGATCTTAAACTATTTTCATACTAGGTACACAGTTAGTATGTATATAGCAGACCCTATGCTGTATGGTATAGATGGACAGAAATATATGAAAAAGAGTAAAAGTGATGAAAAGGGCAGAACGTGCTGTGGCGCTTATTGGGCGTTTAATCTGGTGTTTTCTCGTGCTTTGTTCTTTTCAAATCACCTCTTTAAACAATTAATTTGGTATATCTTTTTATATATTCTGGACTCTCTCAACATGCTCTATCTAATTTTATAACAATCATTTAGATGTTGTGCCTTTTGAGAATGGTCTATCTGTGAAATTTGTCTAAGTACCCAGCTCAAACACAAAACACAGTGCTGAAGAGCCAAAACAGATTCCTATATGTTCAAACAATTATTGTCATGTAGAACTAAATAATAGGTATGTAGAGGCCAAGTGTTATGTTAATAGCTCAAATATTGATAGCTATAGAGAGTTAGGCAGATTTTGGTCTAAAAGTAAACTGACTCCCAAAGTGCTACTTCCAACAGAACATTTCTTCATTACATTCAGAAATTGTAATCGCCAACATCGTCACCTACAACAAGTGGAAACACTACGAAGTTGGTTTGAGGGAAATAAAGGAGATCTCATTCTAAGGCTCCAACGCAAGTAGTTTAAAGCTTGTAAAGTGCTTTGCATGGTTTGGAACAATGAGTATTTTGAGAGTAGGAAAACTGGACAAATATGTACTTTTTGAATACATAAACTACAATGAGAAAAGAATGCTCAATCCACATGTTCTAGACTATGCATTTGAGCATTTCGCCAAGTTAAAAATAACACTATTATTTCAAGAACTTCCTTTCCACTAGATCCATTTTCTGCACTCCAAAACAATCAGAAACAGTGGCAGAGTCAGTAGCATACTGTGCTCAGATCGATCACGTATACAATTCAAAGGCAAACCAAGACTTCTCTCTTGTGGAGGATACTCTTACATTCTGCTATGAGAATTCATGTCCCAACTGATACTATTAAGATTTTGTTCAGCCATTAATATCAATAAGCCACTGTATCTTATATCTCATCCAGATCAAGAAGCTCTTATACAGTGCACGTCAGAGTTCCCAGACATTCATATCAAAAACCACACAAATTTAAGTCTCAACAACTTGTACACTGGTCAAACTCCTCTCCCGATGATGGATCCACCTGTCAGCCCCTCCAAACTGGCCGCACAGCCAACTGTGCCAACAGTACCTACGGTTCTGAGACGCAATGTTAATCTTTAGAACCTGATGAACCTGATGCATTTGTTAATGCTAAATGTGAACGCATTAACAAACATAGTCAACTCCTTTGTCATGGCAACTTGCACAGCCCCAGCCTCTATTTCATCTGATCAACTTTGTTTGGTCATTGAAAAACTGGTCACGTTTGATGGCTCTAGCTTAGAAAAAGCTAGACTCTTCTGCAGTGTCTTCTGCATCTACATTTGTGCCAACAAAGAAATGTTTGCTCAATGAGACACACTAGACACTATGTGGTATAATGCAATGGGTCAATGGTTAGTTAAAAATGGCAAAATAATCAGTGCCATTTTGTTCTTCATGATGGGAGACACTACAATCTGGGCCAGACCTCACATAGAGAAACTAGCAAATAGTTGCACTTTGTTTAGCAGCTTTTGGACTAAGTTTGTCAAGCAGTTCTCTGCTAAGTTTGAACCCATTAACACCCTCAATGAGGCTAAACATAAGCTCAACTCCATCAGACAAAAATTATGCACCTTTGCAAATTACATGTCAGAGTTCGAGACTTGGTCCAATCATACCAGTTGGTCCAAAGCAGATCTGTTCGATCATCTCAAAGCTGGCATGAACCTTGACTATATTACTTGTCTATCCTACTTCTCTGCAGTGGCTAAAGACTATGATACAGTCAAAGGATACAGGCACACTATCAACTAATAGAAAGCAAACCTAGCAGCCAATCAAGGCAAACCAGTCTCACAACTCTCAGCCTCTCGTTCATCCCGGTTCAAAGACCCAAATGCCATAGATATCAATGCCTCTTTGCCAATAAACATCTCTGCTATTTGCTTTGACAAGCTGTTCTCCAAACTCAAGGACTCCAAGAAAATTTAAAAAAAGCTCTGACAACTGCTCCAAGGTCACTGCAAAGTCTGCAAATCCAAACGTCATAAAGCAGAAGGCTCTCACAAGAATATCAAATGTCAGCAATGTAAAAAACCTGGTCACTGAAAGAAGCTCTGTCTCTCTAGACTAATGGAACAAGCTCTTTAAACTCAACAGGCTGTGTGCACCACTTTGTCCTCTGCCACTGTTGCTGCCTCCATAGACACCACTGCCGACATTGCTGCTCTTAAGAACATGTTCATTCTTATGCAGAAACAGAACATGGAGCTCATGAACAGGCTCAGCCAGGGTTTTTAACAAAGGCACAGACTAAAGCTGTAGCTTTATTGTCTAGTCTAGAGAAACAGCCTTTAACAGTGCCAGTTCAAAATGTCATGACTTTAGACCCTTTGGACTCTATCTTGTTGTGTACTATCTCATTCATAGATTGTCTTTTGCTTCATTTTTGCATATTTGTATCTGTATTTAGATTAAATAAATTGCTTTGCACTCCTGCAATAATCGATTCCAGAGTGACAGGATTCTTTACACACAAAAGATTTATAAGAGACAATAAGATATATTGCCATCCTCTTAAATGACAGATAGAACTCTGTAATATTGACAGATCTCACAATAATGCTGGTGCCATCACTCACTATATTAAACTCAAATTTACAGTGGGCTCTCAACAACCAGCTGATTATGAGTTCCTTATCACTAATATTAGCCCAGAAAACATCATTCTCAGACTACTGTGGTTAAAGAAAGTCAACCCTGCTATAGACTGGAAAACTGGTGAAATGACACTTTCTGACAGCTTGGAAGCTACATCAGTTACCTCAGAGTCACCAAGTTTAACCAAAATCGAAGCTAATCGAGCTGAATGTTGCACCTGGATAAAGGCTGGTATACTTAATAACACCACAGATGAAGTTTATTGTCTCTCTGGATATATATACTTGCAACAGATTGCCATCAAACAAAACCTCCCAAAGTACTCCAAAAGCTTTGAACAACTAGTCCTAAAGAAATATCACCATCACAGTCATGTCTTTTTAGAAACTGACTATAAGACTTTTAGAGCACAAGCCATGGAATCACACTATTAACTTCAAGGACAGTTTTCCAGCCACAATTTGCTCCAAAGTATATCGTATGAGTTCTGCTGAGAATTTAAAGCTGTAAGCTGTTCTTGATGATGTTCTTCAAAAAGGCTACATTATTTCCAGCAAGTCTCCTATCACTTTGCCCATTTTCTTCATTAAAAAAAAGAATGGCAAGCTCAGACTTATCCAGGACTATTGAAAGCTCAACGACATCACCATCCCTACCCTTTGCCTCTAGCTAATGACATTATCAACAAGCTACAGGGGGCAAAGATCTTTTATTAATTTTGATGTCCACTGGGGTTATACAAACATTAGAATTAAAGCTGAAGATGAATGGAAAGCTGCTTTCATCACTAACTGGGGCCTCTTTAAACTAAGAGTCATGTACTTCGGCCTGACCAATGCCTCAGCTACATTTTAAGCTCTCATAGACACTATCTTCACCGATTTCATTGCAAAAGGAAAGATGGCTGTATATCTTGACAATATACTCATCTGGTCATCTGATCTCACCTCTCATTGCAAGATAGTTCACAAAGTCTTAGAACAATTAAAAGAATGTAACCTCTACTTGCACCCTAAAAGTGCAAATTCAAAAAGGATGAAATTGAATACCTCGGGCTTCTCATACACAAAGAATCTATTGGTATGGACCCAGACAAGGTTAAAGCCGTCACTAACTGGCCTACACCCAAAAACCTCAAAGATGTATGAGGATTTGTTGGGTTTGCCAACTTCTATCAAAGGTTTATTTATCCAAGACTTTTCAAAATTGCTCATCTACTTCACAACCTCACTAAAAAGAATACCCCTTTTGTATGGGGATCTGCACAGTAACAAGCCTTTGACACTTTGAAAGTCAAGTTTACTGCTGAGCTGGTATTAACCCTCTGATATGCTGATCGTGATATATGCATATAAGTTGACGCTTTGGGCTATACTACTGGAGGGAAATTAAGCTAACTAGATCCTAATGATGTGCTCTGGCACTCCATCACCTTTCATTCTTAGACTATGAAAGCTGCTGAACAAGACTACAAAATCTACGGCTGCAAACTCATGGCAATTATTGAGGCCCTACAAGACTGGCGTCACTTCCTCAAAAGATTACCAAAACCTTTCAACATTTGGACAGATCACGGCAACTTTCAATATTGGAGAACAGCCCATCATTTTACCCATAGGCAAGCCCGCTGGGCTTTTGAAATAGCAGATTATAATTTCATCTTCACACACAAGCCTAGCAACACTCATCTAGTCACTGATCTCTTATCATGCTCCAGCTCAGGATATGTCTCTGACAGTGCAGATAACGATAACCAGATAGTACTTCTGGACTCCAAGTTTATCAACGCGACTAGTTCAGAGCTCAGTCCAGAACACTTTGCACGTCTAGCTAGCTGCCACAGCTTTTGTCACGACTGCCCCATTGGAATTAGATATTTGCAATAGCACTTCATATGACAATGAATTATCTGAAGCTCTCTCCACTCTGAGATCTAAGAGCCCCCACAAGCTCACCACTGGCCTTGTCAACTGGGAAAAAAATGAAGGACTTGTCTATCATTGAGGAAAACTCTATATTCTAAAAGACCCTGACCTTTGCAATCAAATTATTGAGTCATGCCACAATTCACCTATAGCAGGTCATTCTGGTAAACACAGAATCATAGAACTTGCCTCTCATTACTATTGGTGGCCGGGAATGAACTTTGTCATAGCCAGATACATTGCTGGGTGTGATAAATATTAAAGATACAAAGGAGCCAAACATCTGAAAGCTATCCTTACACCTCAAAAAGTCTCTCCTGGACCATGACAACACATCAGAGTCAACATGGCTGGACCTCTACCCATTACCTCTGCTCCAGAAAAAACAATGCTATCACTGTCTATGTTGATCATCACAGCGATCAAGTACATCTCACGCCCTGTCACAGTACACTCACTACTGAAGGAGCCGCTAACATATACTATTGCAAAGTGTTCAGATACCACAGAATCTTACGCAAGATCTTTTTGAACAGAGGACCACAATATACCGCCCGCTTTATGCAAAGTTTATACAAATGACTTGGTATCGAGTTGGGTTTGACCACAGCCTATCACCCAGAAGGCAACAGCAAAGTGGAATGAAAGAACACTGAAGTAGAAAACTACCTCTGCCTGTTCTGTTCTCAACACCAAAATAACTGGCATGAATGGCTGCCAATGGCCAAATTTGTACTAAACTCTTGAGTACACTCTAGTAACGACCACTCGCTTTTTGAAGTTCTATACGGATATCAACCCAAGTTTACTGTCTCTACCAGGAAACATTTTGATATTCCTGCCCTCAACGACAGACTCAATTGAGTGGCTTAAATTTGTAAAGAAGCCAAATCTGCTCTCTGCCAAACCAAAGAAAAAATGAAGACAAATTATGAGTCAAATAAATCTACACTTCACTCATTCTTAGTTAGAGATAAAGTCTGGCTAGCTTCAAAAGACATCACTGTACACTAGAAGACTTGCAAACTAGGGCCAAGACAATTCAGGCTCTTCACTATAACAGAGAAAGTTGAAAAACTTGACTATCGCCTTAAATTACCTAGCTGGCTCAAAATCCATCTGGTCTTCCACATAAACCAGTTTAGCCTCTGGCACAATAATGGCATGATCAAATCTCTTCCGCCACCTTCCATTATGGTCAAAAACAAAAAGAATATAAAGTCGATAAAGTTCTAGATTCTTGCATCTACTGCTGACAACTCCAATACCTTATCCAATGGAAAGGCTATGGACAGAACGCTAATGAATGAGTTCCTGCAAAAGATGTCCACATGAAAACTCTGTGACTTCTATCATCAGAACTCTTCAGCACCACAATAGATCTCCTTTGCCAACTTCACTATACTTCATGCATAGCTCTGTTCAATCTATAAAAACACAAATCCCAGCTCAGTCCTGACAGCCAATTAATGTGCTGCAGAGCTCGAGTGTGAATCTGGCAAAATTCAAGGACTTACACTTCACCAAAAGTCTCAGTTGTAGGAGGGAGGTAATGTTGTGGGTGTAGCCTTGCCCTGTAATTTTCTTGTATTTTTTACGATTTTTCCTGAGTTTGTATGATGCCCCTATTATTGGCGGCACCCAAAAACCTTGTGTTAGCACCAGTTTACTCCCATGCCTTCACAGCACATCAAGCGCATCAGTACGCTCGACATGCTGACACAACACTGCCACCAGAGAAGCTGTTACACAGCTCCCCAGCAGTCTCCATCAGAAGTCCAATTTGCATTAAACATCTGACTTACATTGGCTTGACAATGTGTCACCAATGTTGATCCTCTTCCATTGGAGTCTGATTAGCATCAGACCTCTAACCTCTGTTGGTCTGGATACATCAGATACTATGACTCGCCAGCTCACACTTCTGCACTGTTGCCTCACTACTCCAGCAACCTGTAGCTTACATAATGCCTAGTCTGTGCGCAGTTCCAGCAGTATATAAAGTAGGACTTTGTTGCTATTTAGCTCCCATCTCGACCTCTTAGTCAATTTGGCTAAATAAACCTATTAGTTATCTGTCTCCTTTACATTACTAACACATAATATACTTGGTCAATTGGGCTAGCTGTACAGATTAGACTGAAGTTGTGAGACCATCATTCATGCCACCTTGTCACTGTCATCTACAATCTCTACTCCACGACAGGAGGCAATACTGGGCTGCACTTATTAGCTGTGTGCTGTGTAGGCAGCTATAACTACGGTGGCTATGTAAAATTGCTGTGCAGACCAGAAGACTGGAGAGTCATATCTGATGAAGTGTTTGAGCCATAGTTTAGGTGTGTGTTATGGACGCAGTCCAGCTCTAAATTTTTCCTGTATTTTCCTGTATTTTCCCTTGGTTTTAGTAACATCTGAATGTTGTTAGTGCTCAAACCCTCATGTTAGTGCCAAGTTTACTTTTACATCCTTGCAGTGTATCAGTGCATAAATTGCACTCAGCATGCTAATATAACATTGTTATCAAAGAAGCTATATCACAGCTTTCTGACACCTTTTAGTTAGTATTGCCACAAAGTTGGACGACTCTAGAGTGGATTGCAATCTACTCTGTCAGTGCCTTGGCGTCTCACTCTGAAGGCCTCTGAAGTGGCAGATGGCAAATTCAAAGTGCTCTGACTTTGCTCTGAAATGGTAATGCCTACTGATATCTGTAGCTGTCTCTAATGGCATGTTCTCTATGTGCTCCATTCACTACAGTATTTTGTGTCAATTAAAGCATTGGATTGTTTATCATATGTAGCTGAATCTCAATACACCTTCTTCTCACACTCTAGCAAACTTAGCAATCATTCAGAGTAACTTTGAATCTGCAAAGGCTAGAGTGATGTGGGCTGCAGCACAGGTGCTCGGCTGGTACAATTTCTTTATTGCTTGCCATATTACAAAAATATGTTACAATAACAAAAGCTAACTTTATATTTAGTACAATTATATGCAGAACAGAGCTCAAAGTTCACAAGCCTTAAAAGCCTGGTTTAAGGCCTCAAGCTAAGCTTGAACCTCATCAGGAAACACTGAAAGGTGCAAATAAAAGCAGTTACTTTTGTAGAACCTGGAATATACTGAACTTTAATGAAGTAACACCACTAAATGCCAGGGAGTGCATATTGGTTTGTATGTGGATGATCTTGCTACAGTGATGACCTAAAGTATTGCAAGAGACTACAGAGGGGTGTTAAGATTTCTCAATATCTCCACAAATATTACAGATGGCTGGACACATTGTATATGATTTCTAAACTAGACAACTAGCTGTGTTTTTTTAAGATACCGGTTTATAGCAGAATATGCATGCTGGAAGGTTATATCAAAAATAGCTGAAAATATTCAGATTTAATATATACTCTGTAGTATAATACAGACTGTAGAACAAAATTAACTCTGGATATATTAAAATGTAGCTAGTTGTATAGTATGTGTACAAATATAATGGTGTAATTAGACATCCATTTGAATGAACTATAGAGCATATTACATTCACTGCAACAATACAACAGTGCATACTCATATACTTCAAACATAATCAGAGGCTAGAGTTCTTATATTTTACCACTATATATCTCTCTTAGTAAATTACATAGTGTAAACAGATTTTGGGAAACTTTCCTCTTCACATTGTGGAGTTAAATATGTGTCAACTGCTACTAGAAAAACAAGTCAACGTGATATGCTCTACAGTTCATTTAAATAGATGTCTAATTACACCATTATATTTGTACACATACTATACAACTAGCTACATTTTAATATATTCAGAGTTAATTTTGTTCTACAGTCTGTATTATACTACAGAATATATATTAAATCTGAATATTTTCAGCTATTTTTGATATAACCTTCCAGCATGCATATTCTGCTACAAACTGGTATCTTAAAAAAACACAGCTGGTTGTCTAGTTCAGAAATCATATACAATGTGTATAGCCGTCTGTAATATTTGTGGAGATATTGAGAAATCTTAACACCTCTCTGTAGTCTCTTGCAATACTTTAGGTTGTCACTGTATACAAAGGTGTAAGATATATAGTTTATGACTGTGAATATTTATTATATTAATCATAAGCCTTTTAATCTATCAGCCTATGCCTGTAAGATCAGTTCATATTTGCTTTATGTTGCACTGCCTGGTGAAAGCTTGTATTGATGATCTCTTGGGTACAGGTGAAGATTAAATATTGAGGGAGCTAGTTTATATGCTATGCTGCATCTGTCTCATGTATACTTGGCTGCTTAATTGCACAGAAACACCGTAGCTTACTGAGTTGTCTGACCAGAACACATAATACACATAGTTTGCTCTATACTAAAAAATTGTGGAATTGTGGAGTCAAATGACATAAGCATCAGGAAATCTCCTTGAACTGATGGCACTTCTTAGTTTTCAATACCTTTCTGTTCTTCCAAAAATGAGCCAAAACATTTATTGTACACACTCCATTTAGTTCCAAGCTCTATCTGAAAGCATTTTTCTTCTCTGTATCAGAATACAGCTTACTCTGTAGATCTCCAATCATTCTTTTCAAGATCAAATTCTTTTAAGGTCATGGTTCCAAGGTTTTCAACCTTTTAGATTTGCTCCCAACTTTCTTAAGATTACTAGGGTTATGTGGGCCGTAGCATATATGCTCGGCAGGTATGATTTCTTTATTTCTTTTATGTTGCAGTATAAATAATAATAACTTAGATATTATAATAGCTTACTATTTATATGAAACTTAAAGCCATATACAGTATCACTTTACAACTTTGCAAAATATATTGACAGTAATTCTTCATCATTTTATTATGTGAATCTTATAAATAATGTGCCTATCACATAAATAATAATAAGTTACAGGCTATTATACTCTTTATTTACAACATTTGACTATAAAATCCAAAGGCCAGTTTACAGTGATGACCTAAAGTATTGCAACAGGCTACAGAGGGGTGTTAAAATTTTTCAATATCTTCACAAATATCACAGATAGCTGGACACATTGTATATGGTTTCTAAACTGGATGACTAGCTGTATTTTTTCAAGGTATCACCTTGTAGCAGAAGGTGTATGCCAGAAGAGTATATCAAAAATAGCTGAAAATATGCATATTTATTATATAATTAATGGTATAATACAGACTGTAGAATAAAATTGACTCTGCACATATTAAAATGGGGCTAGTTGTATAGTATGTGTACAAATATAATGGTGTGATTAGGCATCCATCTGAATAAACTGTAGGGCATATCACATTGGCTTGTTTCTCTTATAGCAGTTTGCACATATCTAACTCCACAATGTGGAGAGGAAAGTTTTTCAAAATCTGTTTACAGTATGTACTTTACTAGAAGAGATATATAGTAGCAAAATACAAGAACTTCAGCACCTGATTATGTTTGATGCATATGAGTATACACTGTTGCATGTTGCAATGAATGTGATATGCTCTACAGTTCATTCAAATAGATGCCTAATTACATCATTATATTTGTACACATACTATACAACTAGCTCCATTTTAATATGTGCAGAGTCAATTTTACTCTACAGTTTGTATTATACTACAAATTATATGATAAATATGCATATTTTCAGCTATTTTTGATATACAGTGGCCACCAAAAATAACGCACAAGACTACAAAGGGGTGTCAAAATCCTCCTGTATCTTTATGACCACTGTAGCTAGCTAGATGATGTATATATCAATCTTACACTAGGTTACTTGTAGCATCTTTCTGATGTGTCAGTTTGATGCAAGCACTAGGTGCCAGAAAAAATGTGGTGAAAATGGCTAGAAAATGAATATATATTGCGAAAAATCACAGAATAATATAGGCCACAGAGTCAAATATGCTTGGGTCCAAGTAAAATTCTATACCATGTTATGCTACTCTAACAAATTTATAGTATAGCACCCAGTTCAGATGGCTGAGTTGTGGGGACATATTTATTCACTACAAAATAAAGAAATGTATGCTTGTATCTTATAGACATCACCAACAGCTGGGGTGTGTATAACAAGATACTACATAAATTTGCTAGTAAATATCATTCTGTACACCAAGTCTTGTATTTCTATTCCAGGGCGCTGTGGAGATATAAATATTTTAATTCCATGAATAAATCATATCAGTGTAACTGTCTTCACAGCTCAGCCATCTGAACTGGGTGCTATACTATAAATTTGTTAGAGTAGCATAACATGGTATAGAATTTTACTTGGACCCAAGCATATTTGACTCTGTGGCCTATATTATTCTGTGATTTTCGCAATATATATTCATTTTCTAGCCATTTTCACCACATTTTTTCTGGCACCTAGTGCTTGCATCAAACTGACACCTCAGAAAGATGCTACAAGTAACCTAGTGTCAGATTGATATATACATCATCTAGCTAGCTATAGTGGTCATAGAGATACAGGAGGATTTTGACACTCCTTTGTAGTCTTGTGCGTTATTTTTAGTGGCCACTATACTCTTCTGGTATACACCTTCTGCTATAAGGCGATATTTTGAGAAAATATAGCTAGTTATCCAGTTTAGAAACCATATACAATGTGTTCAGCCATCTGTAATATTTGCGGAGATATTGAGGAATTTTAACACCCCTCTGTAGTCTGTTGCAATACTTTAGATTGTCACTGTATACCCATGCCACAAGGTGGCTGAAAGCTTTGTTCACCCAGGCTCCACTTATATTGAACTGGGGTGCTCTTCTGGTTTAGCCTGTCTGAGCATGAAGACAGAACAGGGTTTTGAAGATGGCCCCTGTGGCCATATTACAAAATGGCTGGAGGCAGTTATATCCCAGGCTCCACTTATTCTCAACTGGGAAGCTCCTGGGGTCTAGCCTGTCTGAGCATAAAGACATAATAGAGCTTTTGGAGATGGCCCCTGTAACTATGTCACAGAGTGGCTGGAGGCATTTATGACCCAGGCTTCACTCAATCTCAACTGGGTTGCTTTGCTTGAACAGCCTGTCTAAGCAAGACAGGGTAGAGCTTTTACAAATGGTACCTCTACCTATTTCATTCCAGTTCAGTTCAAAGCTTGTGTCAAAGGTCTGCAATGTGATTTTGTCTAAGAAAGTGCCTGTAGAAGCCACCAGAAGGTAGCAGGCAAGGTAAAAAATCAGAGGCAAGCCAAATCTTCATGAAGACTTGAAGAAGTTACACTTGTGAAGCATGTTGTAAGCAGAAATAGTGGTAGTTAAGGTAAAAGAAGTGTATAAGGTGTACTTAATCCTCTCTCCAGTTGAGTCTGAGGTGGCAAATTGTGCATGGTGAGAGAGCAGTTGTTTTATTGGGTAGAGGTTAAAGATTCAATCCTGGCTGGGGGGTTTTTTTATTTCAATGATTTTTGATTTTGCAGGCTAAGATAAAGCAATATCATGGCAGATATTATGACTACATATTTGCATAAAATATTTATGAGCGCTCTGAGATAGCAGAATGGAGTAGAACAGCTATTAAATGTGGTAGCTTGAAGGATTAAACTTTATGCACAGAATAATGACTATATGATCAATTATAAGCTTATATATCTGTAAATAGACAATATTATCTTATAGTACTTTCAAGGTATAATCAAGGATTCTCCTAGAGTATATTCATGAATTATGGACAAGTATTAATTTGTAGAGAGAAGTAAGAGTGGTGAATATGTAGCACATTTGTAGCAATTCCCAATATATACCTATTATTTATAATATATTTATGGCAGTATCTGGTAGTGGAAGCAATCAGTGTGTGAAATATTAAGCCATTTCAACAGCTTTTTGGTTCACAATTGACTGTGCAACACTGTGCACTGAAGTTTAAAGCCAGAAGCAAGCACTTTATTACTGAACCATAACTATAACCTATTATTATACTCAGCATACAGCTAATGTGTACATAGCAGATGTTATGCTACATAGTATAGATGGATAGAAATGTGTGAGAAGAGTAGAAGTGATGAAGAAGGCTGATTGTATTGTGGCGCTTATTGGGCGCTTAATCTGGCGTTTTCTCGCACTTTGTTCTCTTTGGTTCACCCCTTTAAACAATTAATTTGGCATATCTTTTTACATATTCTGGACCCTCTCAACAAGCAATATCTGATGGTATAAAGATCACCTAGATGTTGTGCCTTTTGAAAGTGGTCTATGTGTGAAATTTGTCTAAGTCTTGAGCTCAAGCACAAAACACAGTGCTAAAGAGCCGAAACTGATCCATATGTGATTAAACAAATTTTCACATGTAGATCTATGCTAGAGATACATATGACCTAAGTTTTAGGCCAATAGATTA
>NW_006767638.1:216674-222720 GCF_000300595.1 Phanerochaete carnosa HHB-10118-sp | reverse complement strand
CATACAGCTAATGTGTACATAGCAGATGTTATGCTACATAGTATAGATGGATAGAAATGTGTGAGAAGAGTAGAAGTGATGAAGAAGGCTGATTGTATTGTGGCGCTTATTGGGCGCTTAATCTGGCGTTTTCTCGCACTTTGTTCTCTTTGGTTCACCCCTTTAAACAATTAATTTGGCATATCTTTTTACATATTCTGGACCCTCTCAACAAGCAATATCTGATGGTATAAAGATCACCTAGATGTTGTGCCTTTTGAAAGTGGTCTATGTGTGAAATTTGTCTAAGTCTTGAGCTCAAGCACAAAACACAGTGCTAAAGAGCCGAAACTGATCCATATGTGATTAAACAAATTTTCACATGTAGATCTATGCTAGAGATACATATGACCTAAGTTTTAGGCCAATAGATTAAGTATAGCAAGCTGTAGAGTGAGGGGCAGATTTCTGCAAGGAAGTAAACTGACTCCCAAAGTGCTACTTCCAACAGAACATTTCTTCATTACATTCAGAAATTGTAACAAGTTTAAGCTAGCTTTGAATGCCCTAAACACTGCTTAAATTTTCTGTTGGCCACCTCAATTCATTTCACCTTCATATTAAAACTGTCAGTGATAATCACACTCCAACACTAACTACAGCCAGAACAGCTCTATCAGAGACTAGGACAGGCAACTACAAAAGGTAAGCAAGAATAACTATAGGCTGGAGCTAAGGCTCAACAGTAAGAGGTAGTGATGTGCAAGCTGAGCCTCAAAGCCTCAAAGCCCTCCAAGCCCAGCCCAGGAAGTGTGGCCTAAGTCAAGCTTGGCAATAAGCTCAAGGCCAGACTCAGAGCATAGTCAAGCTCAAGCCTGGCTTAGAAGCCCTGGCTTGGATTGGGCTTGGGTGTACTAGCTCTGTTACTGTTCTCTGAGTTTAGAATAAGGTGAGAGCAATTTGATATGTACATACAAAACAAAATATGGATATTCTAGAATTAATAGTTTCTGCTGAGCATGATTGTATGCCATTGTCTGGTGCCTGCTGTAGGTGTGCATTTGTGGACTTCATTGCAACTTGAGTTGTTTTCCAGGTGAAGGTTTTTTAGAGGTTATAATTTGGCAAGTACATGCAGTAATAATCTACTACACTCAAATATACTCTCTTTTGATAGCACTGGAACACTCATTGCATTGTAAACAAGCTCAAGCCAGGTCTGCACATCACTAGCAAAAGACTAGAAGTGGGAGGAGCTGAACTTCTGAGGGGCAAAACAGCCAAAAGTGATAGTCAGGGTAAAGACCAGCTCAAGACTAAAGATCTTATGTTTGCAGCCCTATATACCCTACAGCGTTACCTAAACACACTCTGACCTACTTCAAAGCCCTACATAGAAGCTGAGCCAGAGCTTGACAAAGCCCAGCTTACATAGAGGCTAAGTCTGGACTAGGCCTAATGCTAACTGGATTGATATAGGAGCTGAAGAGTTATGATGGGAGAAAGAGGTAAAAATAGGAAAAATGTAGAGACAGAGGTAAAAGAGTGAAAATAAGTGAAAATAGGTGGAAATAGTGGTTAATTCATGAGAAAGACTAATAAGACTTTGCTCAGAATCTCTGCCCCCTGTTTGAGCTTCTAATCTCACAACTGATTTTCTGTCTTTACAGTATTGGCTACAATGTAGTGTAGTATTTTAATAGCATAAAAGGTTCTAGGTTGAGATCTCTCTCTCTTTTATTTATTATATGAGACTGTGTACAGGTGTAATAAACCACTTAGAAGAGCAAAAGATCAGAGAAGGCCAAAGGCTGAGATAGAAGCCTGCTATAATGCAGAACATTTCTACATGTTATAGACCCTTTAAACCTTTGAATATGCTTCCAATACTGTGTGTCATATGTGCATGATGCTCTAAAAGCTGTAGTAGCTCTTGAAAGGCTTTCAGCTACCTTACAAGTATAAAAAACCAGAACACAGCAAAAATAACAGAAGGTTATGGTCTATAGCAGTCTAATCTACTGTGAAACATATATCAAAGCTATATATGGGCATATACATATAGACTGGAGTGTATGGAAACCATAGAATATAGAAGACAGAAGGAACCAAGTCAAAAATACTTGACTCTGCAATTACAGCAAAGAAGCGTAAATTGTACTATTAGAGGTAGTTAATAAGGTATTAATTGTATCTCTACATAGTTACCAATATGATGAGGAGTGTCTATGAATATTTTGATGAATTTACAATGTGTATACAATGTGCAATAGCTTGGCTAACCTTGCAAACACCAGCAAGAATGTTTGCGTTCGTTTAAGCATCATAGGCGCCAGTACCGGGAACATCCGGACACATCAAATAGTGCTCCCACATGCCACGGATTATATCCGCATTTTAGCGGATTTATCCGAAATTTATCGGAAGAAAGACAGCCCTGTGATTCTGACACCATTTTCACTGTCAAGAAGTACATCCAAACCTGTACCATGCCATCCACCCAAAAGAGGCCCTCATCCAGGCAAATCTTTGTGTATATTTATATTTACTATATACAGCATGAACAGGTGTGCAGTCAATGTATTGAACTTTAACTCTCTCTGAAACTGGTCAAAAACAGTCAAAACAGCATTCGGAGGCCTCAAAACAAGCTCAAACAAAGACCGCGCCCCTTCAGTGTTTAAGCGCCCGTTACTAATGGTGGTTCATGTAGTCCCGGCTGCAGATCTCGCAGATCTGCAGCCAGGACTACGTGAACTGCTATGACTAAGCATTTGGGGATGCTTCTGAGGCCTGCCAGATTTACAAGCCCACCTCTCCTCTGATAAATTCCCAATAATTCTGATAAAATGCGGATATAATCCGCAGCATGTGAAACCATACGTGTGTATGTTCAATAATTCAAATTGCTAGTGTTCATTGTGCCAAAATGAGCGCAAGCATATCTGCTGCTCTGCACAAGGTTTAGTCTTGTTTCCATTCGCTCTTAACTCTGATGTGTAAACACTGTCGGCTAGTGCATCGAACTTTGAAAGCAAAGTGCTCTGGCTCGTTAGAGCATCTGGTCCACTTGGATCATCTGGAGGGGTCTCATTCACACGTGACTGACACACACACATACTGCGCCCATACACTACGGGCATGAGCTGGTTTCAGATCACCTGAAATGTCCTGGTCAAGCCATCAAAACTGTTTCATTTTCGAAGACTTAACCAGGGCTTTCTGGTGTTCCAAAATGATAGATTTGCTACCACTTTCGTAGCCATTTGCGGTGCAGGAAAATGATAAATTTTGTGTAGCCTGAAATGAACCTGAAATGACTCAATATGGCTACATTTCAGTACAGCAAAGAGTTCATGTTTCAGAAGACTTTGTGGCGCATTTCAGGACATCTGAAAGAACATATGTAGAAAATCATTTCCGCCTCATGTTTGCAATGAGAAAAGGTCTGGGCAAGGAAAACTTTTAATGATTCTAAAATTACCATTTACGGCAAATTTATAGTACATTTCTAGGATGTTTCTGACTTATCTCAGGTAAAAATCTTCTAGCTCATAAAATAGCTTCAAAATCCATCAGAAATGGCAATTTCAGGACCATCAAAAGTTTTCCTTGCCCGGACCTTTCCTCATTGCAAATATAAGGCGGAAATGATTTCTACATATGTTCTTTCAGATGTCCTGAAATGCGCCACAAAGTCTCCTGAAACATGAACTCTTTGCTGTACTGAAATGTAGCCATATTGAGTCATTTCAGGTTCATTTCAGGCTACACAAAATTTATCATTTTCCTGCACCACAAATGGCTACAAAAGTGGTAGCAAATCTATCATTTTGGAACACCAGAAAGCCCTGGTTAAGTCTTCGAAAATGAAACAGTTTTGATGGCTTGACCAGGACATTTCAGGTGATCTGAAACCAGCTCATGCCCGTAGTGATAGCTCACTGTTGGCAGCTATTTGGGCTGCAGTAGTACTCTCCGTTGTAGAAGGCTTATAAAAACACAAATGTACTCAAATATATCAGAGGCACTTTTATATATATGTCTGACCACATACACAAATGCTCTACTCATCACCAGCAGCTTGATGGTGCGCAGGCAGTCACTTCCTCAGAGAGCGTGTAGATCACGTGCAAATGAGGCCCTTCCGAATGATCTAAGTAGACCAGACATTCTAGCGAGAGACTGCACATCACCATTGATGTCCGATGCAGTCTCTGACCAGCGAAGTCCAGGTGCACCAGAATGGCTGGGAGCGAAACTACACAAGGTTATTCTTATCACTATGCACTATATATTTACTGTAAATTGACCAAAATATTTATAGAGACTCTTTAACATGTTAAAAACTATGTGAAGATACATGAGGACCACATTTACCACCTGAGAAGGGTAGGAGCAGGGAGAAAGGCAGACGGCACTTGAGCGCTTATTGAGCGCTTATTTGCGTATATTTGTCTACTTTCTCCTCCTCAGTTCTCTTCCTCAAACATTTAATATTCTATACATACATACATATTCTGAATTCTCTCTTTCAGCTCTATTTGCTCATATAAAAACCACTAAAATGTGCCCACATCTGAAATGGCACTTTTGCACTCAGGCCTGGCCAGCACACATGAAAAACACTGTTACTACACATGCACATCTAGGTTTTTCACCTTCTAGTGGTTACATGTAGCTAGATGTATGCTAGAAGTATCTAGATACCAAATTTCAAGTTGATACTCAAAGTGTGAAAGGCTGTAAAAATCAAGCAAGTTTCACTTCAAAGTTTGAAATGAACCCTAACCCAAGTTTGATGGACTAGTGTAATGTCAATACAAGTAAGACTCTCATGCATTGGACTAAGTTTTGTAACAGTGCTGAAAAGCTCTCAAAGTGCCAGTCCATACAGAATGATTCTTCATTACATTCAGAAATCATAAATCAAGTACGTTAGCTTGTGACACTTGCACAGACAAGCAAAAATGTTAGAGAGACCACCATACAGGATGAATGCAGCAGCTCCACTGTTAATGTTCCTGGATGGCAACCTTTGAGCTTAATCAGGGCCTTGTCATAAATGTTTGTGCCTGACACTGCAGAGTCCAAATATATCACTTGTTCAAGATGTGTCAGCTGTATAAATAGATTGATAACATTGCACTAAAACTTGAATGACATAAAGCCTTTATGTTCCACTATCCAAATGTGTGGTAGCACTGTGCTTGCACAGATCCAGCGCACTGCATATGTGGTGCCAGCTACTTTCAGCATTTGCAATTGCTCTCTTCATCACTGCCCTTTGCTACATCTCTGTGTCATATATTTTCTAATGCAATGCTCTTGTCTCACGAGAGAAATTTGGAACTTTTTTGTCACAGAAAATATGCAAAAACAGCTTGAAAAAATAAGTAAGGAAAGGTCGTATGTTTTCTCTCGGTATCCGGCAGCCCGGCAACTCGGCAATCTGGCAGCCAAGTTGATTGTCCACCAGGCCATTTACTAAAGCGCCCGGGGACGGCGGCACCCAGACGATATTCGGCTCGGCTGCCGGATTGCCGAGTTGCCGGACTGCCGGATACCGAGCGGAAAATATGACATTTTCTTACTTATTTTTTCAAGCTGTTTTTGCATATTTTTTGTAATAAAAAAGTTCCAAATTTCTCTCGTGTCGTTTCGCCCGCTCTTCATGAGAGATCTGATAGATGACTGCCGGGACTAACATTAACCTGACGAGGTTTCGTAAGCGGAGGGCTGTTTGACATGCAGAAGTGCGCAGATGCGCATTAATGCTGTTGTTGGGCAGCGAACATCCCGGTCAAAGAACATGGCAAATGACATCTTATTTCTATATCTAGTCAATCAGCATTTTACGATTGCATCCCTCTTGTTCTGATATCACATAACGCACTACAGATCCCTGCCACCGAGGATACATTCAATGGCAGAATGAACATTCCCGCCCGTTGCAAGCAGCGCACGGATGTTCTGCTGCGCATTCGTGAAGCCCATGTCCTAGTTGCTGTGTGAGACGGACGGATAAAGTCAGCGCTCGTGGTGCCCACGACAGGTTGTTGTTTCG
>NW_006767638.1:180266-216654 GCF_000300595.1 Phanerochaete carnosa HHB-10118-sp | reverse complement strand
GTTCAAGATGTAGTCAGCTGTAATAAATAGATTGATAACATTGACACTAAAACTTGAATGACATAAAGCCTTTATGTTCCACTATCCAAATGTGTGGTAGCACTGTGCTTGCACAGATCCAGCGCACTGCATATGTAGTGCCAGCTACTTTCAGCATTTTGCAATTGCTCTCTTCATCACTGCCCTTTGCTACATCTCTGTGTCATATATTTTCTAATGCAATGCTCTTGTCTCACGAGAGAAATTTTGGAACTTTTTTTGTCACAGAAAATATGCAAAAACAGCTTGAAAAAATAAGTAAGGAAAGGTCGTATGTTTTCTCTCGGTATCCGGCAGCCCGGCAACTCGGCAATCTGGCAGCCAAGTTGATTGTCCGCCAGGCCATTTACTAAAGCGTCCGGGGACGGCGGCACCCAGACGATATTCGGCTCGGCTGCCGGATTGCCGAGTTGCCGGACTGCCGGATACCGAGCGGAAAATATGACATTTTCTTACTTATTTTTTCAAGCTGTTTTTGCATATTTTTTGCGATAAAAAAGTTCCAAATTTCTCTCGTGTCTCTACTCCATTTACTCCCTCATAGTGTCACAAATTCAGCAGCTTTTCCTCACAAGCTAGTTCACAGCATTTCATATCTTGAATACACATTCTGAATTTCAACACTCTGCTTTAATAGAGTCAATTTGCCTCAAGTCAAACATTTTGTACTTCAAGCAAGCATTTTCCAGTTAACACTAACTTCAAACAGCCCCCAATGCCACTGCTATCATAACACTTTGTCTTACATTCTACAGCCAAGCCTGGGACCATCTATCAAGAAGCACAGAACAAAGCAGAAGATGACATTATCTCGAAGCCAGAATGTTCCTGTAGCACTGGCAGTTCATAGTGTTATGCCTTCAACTTTAGCTTCAGCTTCATTAAGTTAAGAAGCTCACCCTGTGCTTTCTTCAAACTTGCAAGTAGCTAGATATCATTTTCTCTCCGAGACTAGACCATTCTTCAGCACTCATCAGGCATCTGACATTTGATATTTTATATGCAAGCTGTCATTTCCAGAGAAGCCCACATGCTATTTTGTCTTAAGTGCTTTTGTAAGCTTTTAGTGTACTAAATTGCAGCAGACAACCAAGTAAGCTGGTAAGCTCATTTGCACTGTTTAGACTTATTATTCTTAGTCTATTTATGTGATCAAATGCTCTCAATTTTATGAGCTTCTTCTTTTCCTTTGCAATGAGCTTAATAAAGAAGACATTTTATTTGGAAAAATGCAGTTTATTAATTTAACAGTAATTAGCAGTAATAGGTGTTCTTTTAATATTTATAAGATTTTATTTTATTTTTGCTTTGTTAAGTGAAAAATAATTAGTTAAATAAGTTCAGCAAACACTCTCTATATATTAGATACAGTAACTGCATATTATATTAGCTAATTTGTTTTTTCTTCAATAGTGCAAAGCTTTTAATTTGTTAAATATGTTAATTGGTTTAATATTTATTATTGAAATATTAAAACTGTTATTTCATTTTGTGAATACTAATTTGAGACTTTTATTATACCATTTATGTTAGCTGTACATTAATTTGCTAAACAGTTCACTACTTATTAATATTACATTATAAATGCCAATCTGTTCTCAGAATTTTATCTACATGCTCTTTGTATACTATTTTTGTTAGCTATATACTCATTCTGCTAAGCAATTCAGTGTCTATTAATGTTATACTATAGATGCTAATCTATAATTAATATATTAACTGCAAGTTCTTTGTGTACTATCATAGGTGAAAAAAGTAAATCTTAGTTAGAAAGAGACTAAGCTTGCCTTCTAACCAAATTAGGTGGACCAGACATTAGGTTAACTTTTGTCTCAGGTGTTTGAATAAGAGAATATAGATTGCAAGCAAGGATATGTTTGTAAACAGAGACTAGAAGTGCTTTACAATAAATCTACTTGAAAATAAACTACAAGCAAAGATATGATGCCAACAAAGACCACTATCAATCTAGTGAAAATAACATAAAACAAAGCTTGTATACCACACTTCAGCATTAGGTTACTGAGTGGACTCAGAGCATGTAAAAAGACACCTGTATACTACACTTCAGCATTGAGTTGCTAGGTGAACTCAAAGTCTTGTCTGACTGATTGAGTAAACTCACTACTATACAGATAACACAAACACCAGGTGGACTAAGAGATACCCAGGAACTGACCTTTCTTGAGGACAAAGAACTCAGCTGGAGCTAAGACTCAACAGCAGGTATCTTAAATAAACACACAAAGACCTCTGAACTAGATATCACCTATGCAGGTAGTTGAAATTCAGAGAGAGCTGACCATAGTGCAGAGAAATTACTGCTCAATATGAGGCTGAGGTACTAGGTACATGAGTGGAGGATTTATATACACCTGGGAAGCTCTTATAAGGGCTTGCATTTCCAAATTACTTCCTGTCCAAGTCCTCTCCAATTTGTCCTAGCTAAGTTCTAATAAATTCCTGACAAATACCAAGACTTTTTGACTAGCTCCTATCTGGTCTGGCCCAAGTTCTGGCTTGTGCTTTTCAAGGCTTCAGATGCTTAGGAGCCCAAATGCTGAGTTTTTCTCTTTTTAAACAAAAGCTCCTATCTACAGACTTGCCACAAGAGGTTCCTGACAGACCTTGGCAACACATCAAAGTTGATATGGTTGGCCCTCTTCCTCAGACAAAGTCCTCAGGGAAATACAATGCCGTCACTGTCTACATCAACCACTACAGTAATCAAGTACACCTCACATCTTGCCGAACAACTCTTACAGCCAAAGGGGCATTTGAAATACACTTCTGCGATGTATTCAGACATTACAGTCTTCTGTGCAAGATCTTCTTTGATTGTGGACCACAATACACTGCCTGTTTTATGCAAAGTTCATACAATTAACTTAGTATCAAGTCGAGTTTAACCACAGTCTACCGTTCAGAAAGAAACTGCAAAGTTGAAAAAAAAGAACGCCGAGGTATCTAAATTCCTCTGGTTATTCTGTTCACAACATCAAGACAACTAGGATGAATGGCTGCCTATGGCCGAGTTTGTACTCAATTCACGAGTGTACGCTGGCAACAAACATTCCCCCTTCAAGGTACTCTATGGATATAGGCCCGACTTTACTATTCCAGTCAGAAAACACTCCAACATCCCTCCACTAAATAATAGACTTGATTGCATGGCCAAAATCCGCAAGAAAGCAGAAGCAGCTCTCCGTCAGACTAAAGAGAAAATGAGGGTTGATTACAAAACTTATAAAAACTCACCTCACTCTTTCAAAGTTGGAGACAAAGTCTGGCTATCTTCAAAAGATATCTCAATACACTAGCAAACTTGCAAACTCAGACTCCAACAGCTCGAACCATTCTCAGTGACTGAAATTGTTAGTAGACTAGACTACTGCCTCAAGCTACCAATCTGGCTCAAAGTTTACTCTGTCTTCCATGTGGACAGGCTCAGCCCATATCATGACAATGGAATGAACATAGTCGCACCTCCTCCACTAGTCGTAGTCAATAATAAGGAAAAATATGAAGTCAAAAAAATTCTGTACTTGTGCGTCTACTGCAGGCAGCTTCAGTATCTCATCAGATGGAAAGGATACAGACAAGGTGCTGACAAATGGATTCCAGCTAAAGATGTTCACACAAAAGAACGCATACGCAACTTCCATCAGCAAAATCCCTCGGCACCACAACAGATCTCCATCACCTCTTTCAGTAAACCCCACAGTTACTTCAAGCCTATCTACAAATACACCAACTTTAGCTTAACATTAGCCACCAACCCTAAAGTGTTATGACAGAGGTTTCTTAGCAAGCCTGAAGCTTGTCTGATCACTTTATTCATAGATGAGGTTAGAGCAGAATAAAGAAATGTGAATTTACAAAGGAGCTGAAAGCTGAGGTGCTACTGTACATGCGCAGGGTATTTATACTACTGCTCAATCTAACCTAAAGACTAGTCTACTAGTCAAAGGGGCTGTAGGTGAGTCAGTGAAGCTGCGCTCTATGAGTCGACAAAGGCAGTACTACTAGACTAGAGTCAGAGACTAAAAAGGAAATGATATCCCACGCCACCATGTCCATTATAATATTACCCCAGATCTCCTCTTGAACTCGTGCGACTGCCTTTTTGAGGGCCTTCTTGATGACTATGAGTGGCTTTGACTGCCTGTTATGGTGACGGTGTTTGCGTTTGAGCTGCTGTCTCGAAGTCTTTGCAGGAGTTGTCCAATCTGAGAGAGCGCTTGGGGACATCCACCCAGGATCAATGCTATCGAGGGATTTGTCATAGAAGGTGAAGCTGACCAACTTCTTGGTGGGAGCGTGGCTGTTGGACTCATACAATGGGGGAGACGACGAGTTCTGCAAAGAGGATGGTTAGTCTTGAAAGGACCGAAAGGACTGGCTGGATGACGCGAAAGTAATGCATTTGGAGAGAGGGCAAGAGTAGATTGGAGTCGAGGACGGCATGGGTTCAAAATTGTTAAATAAGTAGGCAAAATGAATAGATGGCCCAAATTGATAGCAATGGACAGAGTTGACGATGTGAGCTACTGATGGATGCGTTTCGAGTAGGTGGCAAAATCTCTCCATGCTTCTATGTGCTCTGTGTCTGTCCTTTCAATTTGCATCCTGAGTTTTGCAAGGCCTTTGTCGTTAATTTGAACCAGGTTTGCAGCGTCGTGATGGGTGTCAGTGAAGTGTTCATTGAGGGCATGGAAACTTGCGACAGTCCTTGCAAATACCTTTGTGGCATTGTCTTCTTCCTCTGCGAGCTGTGTAAGGAGCTTGACCGTGCTGTAGTTGTTGCAGATCTCAGTGATCCGCTGGAGGTAAATGGTCTCGCGGTACTTTCGCTCAATTTCTTCTGCGCTAGCATTGCTCCAGTCCCAGTGGGATTCTGAGTGTTTGTTAATGGGGATGGTGCTCTCGTGAGAGACTGGGGTGGGTGCACAGGATTGGGCAACTTTAGAAGCATGATAAGAGTTGTTGTCTGAGACGTCGGCATTTAGGTGTATTGGATGTCGGAGAGGTTGATGGAGGAGAGACTGCAAATACAAATCTGTGAGATGGATTCGATAAGAGCAAAGACAGGAATGCATTCAAAGATGGTGGCAAGGGTGGAAGACATTGTGTGGTAGTGAGGCAAAACTGGTTTTGAGACTTGAAACTAGTTGTAGCTGCAACTGGAGTTGTCTTAGCTGGAGAACGTATAGGCAAATTGTGCCTCCTTTTATATGTGTTCAGAGCGTCTTGGGCATTCTTTAAGTGGAACTCAGGTTCCCAGGAATTCTCTGCTTGTGGCTGTTTTTTCCACTTGACAAGGTATTGGACATAGCCATACAATGTCTTGTGATTGAGTATCGCCTCGACTTCATGCTCTTCATGACCATCAATGATCTCTGGAGGCTGTTCTATGAAATTGGGGCCGTATTGCTCGGTTTCATGATATGGAGTGAGAAGCGAGGTGTGGAAGACATCATGAAGTTTTTGCTGTCCTCGAAGATTGAGGTTGTATACCAAAGGTCCTAAAACCTCCTTGATTCTGAATGGTCCCTGATGTTTAAGTGCGAGTTTCTTGAAGGGATAATCATCTTGGAAGTTTGTCATCTCAAGCCAGACCTTCTGACTCTTCTGAAATGGTGAAAACTTCCTGTAAGCTTTTGAGGCCATGCGATGCTGTGCTTGATCTAAGGCAGCGTAGGCCTCTTCATGTGCGCGAGTCTGTTCTAGAAGCCATTGCTGTATTGACAGAACCTTGGTCTTGCAAAAGGCTGTGGGGATGATCCTTGGATGTGAGCCATATATGAGATAGAAGGCAAATGCTTTGTGGCACTGTGTTCTCGATTATTGAACACCACTTCCATATCAGGAAGAAGCTGTGCCTAGCTGTGCAGATTGTTTTGGTAGAAAATTCTGATGTACACTTCTATCTCTTGATTGGCTCGTTCCATTTGACTATTGGTCTGAGGATGGTATGCAGTGCTTATTTGTCTTTGTACTCCGGTTAGCTTCCACAATTCTCTCATGACTTGAGAGTCAAATTGCAGACTCCGGTCCATGAGAAAGATGTCTGGTAGTTCAAATCTTTGGTAGACGTATTGATGGTAGAGTTTGGCTGTACCTAGTGTGTCCATCTTCTCCATGCAAAGGCAAAGAATTATCCCCTTCGTAGAATCATAGTCTACCACGACCATTTGAGCATTATATCCATGAGATGCCGGGAGGTGAGTAATGAAGTCACAGGTTGTGAACGCGAATGGACGGTTCCGTCAAGTAGATTTGATTGGTTGAAGAGGTGGAATAGTTGGCTAATGATTAACCTTCATTTATTGGCATTTTGCGCAACCTTGGACGTAATTTGAGATGAAGATCTGCATGCTTGGCCAGAAATATTCACGTCGAATGAGTTCTCCTATTTTCCATTATTCAGGATGTCCTGCTCCAGAGGAATCATGATAGGAGAATACGATGTGGCATCAGAGTACTTGATTTGCTGGTATGTAGCATTGTTCCTTGTAAAAGAGTACATCATGCAATAGCTGTGGTACCAAGTTAGTGAAGAAAGTAATCATAGATAATATGCCTTAATTCCTCAAGTTCAAAGTTGATTAAGTTACTATTCAGTGGACTTCTATACTGGACTTAAACAGGTGCAAGTACAGGCTATGTGAATTTATTTATTATGGCAATGAGCACTTTACAGCCAGGATAGTTAGTGCTAATGAGCAAGTATGGTATAATGATGGATTGAAGCATGGTAGCCTATATCACTTAAAATCCCAGCTTTGTAGCATGAAACCAGCCCAACTTGCTAATAGTCCAAATAGGCATAAGCTGGCCTGTTGGTTTTATAGTTAAATGTTGTAAATAAACTGTATGATTGTCTGTAACTTATTATTATTTATGTGGTAAGCACATTATTGATAAGATTCACATAATAAAATGATGAAAAATTATCACTGTCAACATATTATGCAAAGTTGTAAAGTGATAATTGATGTAGCTCTAAAGCTCATTTAAATTACAAGCTATTATAATATGTATGTTATTATTATTTATATTACACCATAAAAGAAATGTACCTGTCAAGCATATATGCTATAGCCCACATAATCCTAGTTATGTTAATAGCTGAAGTATTGATAGCTACAGAGAGTTAGTCAGATTTTGATCTAAAAGTGTACTGACTTCCAAAGTGCTACTTTCAACATTACATTTCTTCATTACATTTAAAAATTGTAACATGTAGATCTATGACGAAAATATGTGTGGACCAAATTTAAAGTTAATAGCTTAAGTATAGCAAGTTGTAGAGTGAGAGGCAGACTTGCATTAAAAAGTAAACTGATTCTCAAAGTGCTACTTCTAACAGAACGATCAGAAATTGTAACATTTATCTATTTATCACTTCTGATATTTTGCACCAGCACTACAGGCATGGGCTAATTTCAGGCCACCTGAAATGTCCTGGTCAAGTCATTAAAATGGTTTCTTTTTCGGGGACTTACTGGCAATTTACTGGCGACCAGAAATAATGAATTTATTGTTATTTTTATAGAGATTTTAGATGTAAGAAAATGGAAAATATTGCATGATCAAAAATTGTCCTAAAATGTCTCAAGATGGTTAAATGAGTGGCATATGTTGACGCAGTGGAAAGAGCCAGAAAAGCTCCTATTTCTGGTGACTTTGTGGCGCATTTCAGGACACGTGAATGAACATGTGCAGACATTATTTCAGAGGTGCCAAAACCCAAATTTTCCAAATTGCGGAAATTGCCAGATTAGATTAGATTTTTGCTTCATGTCAGCCACAAAGAAAGACTCTGGACAGAAAGATTTTCTGGGTCACTGATATGATAACTATGGGGCACATTTTAGGCACATTTAGGCACATTTTAGGCACATTTTTAGTCATGTGTCAAGGAAAAATTTTCTATTCCATGAAATAGTTCAAACACATTCAGATACACTCTTTGAAAGGCAAACTTTTTAAATCATTTCATGGAATAGAAAATTTTTCCTTGACACGTGACTGAAAATGTGCCCGAAAATGTGCCTGAAATGTGCCCTGCAGTTATTATATCTTTCTGTCCAGAGTCTTTCTTTGTGGCTGACATGAAGCAAAAATCTAACATAATCTGGCAATTTCTGCAATTTGGAAAATTTGGGTTTCGGCACCTCTGAAATGATGTCTGCTCATGTTCTTTCATGTGTTCTGAAATGCGTCACAAAGTCACCAGAAATAGGAGCTTTTCTGGCTCTTTTCACTGTGTTAACATGTGCCACTCATTTAACCATCTTGAGACATTTTAGGACAATTTTTGATCACGCAATATTTTGCATTTTCCTACATCTAAAATCTCTATAAAAATAATAATAAATTTATTACTTCTGATTGCCAGTAAGTTGCCAGTAAGTCTCTAAAAAGGAAACTATTCTGATGACTTGACCGGAACATTTCAGGTGGCCTAAAATCAGCCCATGCCCGTAGTGTGGCTACTCCAGGGCCTGATCAAGCATTTCACTGCTTAGATTACAAAGGCTTATAGTGAAGACCAGCTTGGTTTGTGCTGTCAAAAACTTCCTTGCAACAGCCATGTTTGTCACTTTTTCAAAGGCATCTCTTTATTATCAAAGGTCGCAGGCAAAAAACACATATCAGACATGTCTACATTACCGCCGCCTCGTTGCTGCATCACGCTTCTTCAGTAACGGCCCCCACTTTAATCTCCATTAGACCTTCTATTTTTGAGTCTGATCAACAACGGACATCTTATCTCTGTTAGCCTGACAGCATTATATGCTATGACACACCGGCTTCTATTTCTCTGCAGGGTCCTCTATATACTAGCAAATGCTGTAGCTACAGTTGCTTAGGTAATGCCTAGTTCGTGCACAATCTGAACAGTATATAAAAACCCTCTTTTTTGCTACCTAGCCCCCATCTCAACCTCTTGGTTTTTGGGCTAGGTAAGCCTTTGGTTGTAATGTAGTATACTTACTAATGAATACTTAGTTATTGGACTGGCTGAACAAGTTAGAACAGTTACTGTGGAACCGTGCTCTGCATTGCCTAGTAGTTAGATCTACGCGGCATCTCTCATGTTATGTCAACGCCACTTTACAACATTCATAACAACAAATCCATTTTTGTTGATCTTGGAATTTGCAGCAATTTCAATTTTCCAAAGCTTCACTTTCTCATCTATTACGTGTGGCTTATTAAATGGCTAGGTATCCCTAATAATTTTGATGCTGAATACTCTGAGCGGTTGCACATTGATTTTGCAAAGAATACTTATTGAGTAACTAATCACAAAGATAAGTTGCCACAGATGACCCTTTGGCTTAAGCAAAAGGAGAAAATCTTGCAATTCAGTGATTATGTTACTTGGTGTCTTAAAGAATGTCCATCATTAGTGGCCACACTTCTACATAGTTGGTCATCAGTGTGCATTTGAATGACAAAGCATTCTTCATGTTATAATGTGCCATTTTCAGAGTTAAAGTCAAAATATAGGACTTCCTATATTTGAGATGTGCCAGCATGTTTTGTTGCCAAGTGTAACAATTCAAATGCTATGCAAGCTTAGATTGAAGTCTTAGCTAATAATGTTGATATTTCATTTACTGGATTATTAGTATATTATCAAGCATGCTTTTAGTTGGATCATTCTGAACATCATCTATTGAGCTCAAATAAATGAAATGTTATTCAGGCAAAATCTGCTCATATAGACATGATGGGACAATATATTCCAGAACAACTTGATCTTATTCTAGTTAGCAATGGTCACATAAAAAAATGAGTATGAAAGGTACTCTTCTTATTCAAATAGCTTGATGCTTAGATTAATATATTATTTAGGCCATCAGCTTGCATAAATTCACACCATCTTTTCACTTACACCAGATGCTGTCAATGGGCTCTTTCCTGATAACAAGCACGTTTCTCAATACTTCACTTATATTGAGTAGTTTTAGCACTTTGAAAATGATCTACAATGCCACCATTTGCTTTATTGCACTAAACACAAGTGTCAGAAAAATCTTCCAGTTACAATTTCTGAATATATTGAAGAAATGTTCTGTTGGAAGTAGCACTTTAGAGGTTAGTTCACTTTCTCATGCAAATCTGCCTAACTTTTTAGACTCTTCAATATTTATGCTATTAACTTAAAACTTGGTCTATACATACTCCTAGTATAGATCTACATATAAAGAATTACTTGACCATAGACAGATCAGTTTTGGCTCTTTAACGCTGTGTTTTGTGTGTGAGCTAGAAACTTGGACAAATTTCACAGATAGGCCATTCTCAAAAGACACAACATCCAGATGATCTTTATACCATCAGATTGAGCCTGTTAAAAGGGTCCAGAAAATGTAAAAAAGATATGCCAAAATAATTGTTTAAAGAGGTGAACCAATGAGAACAAAGCATGAAAAAAAGCTATAATAAGCATCTGATAAATGCCACAGCACAGTCTGCCTTCTTCATCACTTCTACTCTTCCTTACACATCTTTGCCTATATTAACCATATATTCTGAGGTTCACTGTATGTATATCATCTATGTTATGTACTATGGAAGTAGTTTATGGCTGTGTTCAATGATAAAGTGTTTGCTACCAGCTTTGACCATCATTACACAGTGTTACACAATGAATTGTGGGCTTCATAGTTGATGGAATATTGTAATTACTTTGTGGTGGGATCTCCATAATATTCTTGATAAGCATGAATATATATAGGAATAGTGCAATTTGTTTGGAATTAAGATAATTGTTCACATGATCTGCACTCTTAGTGCTCTCTACAAAGCAATACTGGGTCATAATTCACAAATATATTCAAGGCACATCTATTACAATGTCTCCAAAGTATTATACTCCAACATTACTCATACCTGCACATATAAGTTCATAATACAGCATATAGTCATTATTGTGTACATGAAATTTAATCTTTCCAGCTTTCAGACTCAGTAACTATATTACTCTATTCTGCCACCTCAAAATTTCTGCACATATCTTATAGAAATATTTACCCTCACTATCTATTATAGTATTACTTTATTTCAATGCTCAAAACTGGAAATTTTCGAAATAAAAAGCTTTCCCAGCTAGGATTAAACCTCTAATCTTTATTCAACCAACTATGCTAATCTCACTTGCCAAGGCATGTAAGTTAGCAGAAAGAAAGAACTTATTCTTGAACACTGCCAGAGACTCAATGAGAGCTAAGCTACATAAGATGAAACCCTGTAAAGTTTTCTCTGCATACCAATGAGGATACTGAGATTTATGAGCTGTGTAGCTATATACTTGAATTACTAGAGAACTTTTGGCACAAGGAATATATGTGCACATCATGTGGAATCAGTCTGATAATTGGTAGAAACAAGAATATAACCTATTCTGACTTGCTCCCTGTATATTCCCTATACAAATGGCAAAGGCAAGGCATCATGAGTGGACCTGTTTGTAAAAGAACTCCACTAAAGTTGTTACATGCCAATACAAGACAAATAGCCATTATAACATGCAGTAGCTGTGGTAGCAAGCTAGTGAAGAAAGTAATTGTTGCGGACTGGTGTTGACACAGCACAAGAGATGGCAACGTGGATCTAACAAAAGGCGGCGCAGAGTACAGTCTCATGATAATTGTACTTGCTTGTTCAGCTAGCCCAATAACCAAGTTTATTAGTGAGTATTTTACAATACAAACAAAGGCTTATCTAGTCCAATAACTAAGAGATTGAGATGGGGGCTAGGTAGCAACAAAGGGGCCCTTTATATACTGTTCAGATCGCACATAGACCAGGCATTACCTAAACAGTTGTGGCTATGGCATCTGCTAGTATTTAGAGGACTCGACAGAGAAACAGGAGTTGATGTGTCATAGTATCTGATGTTGTTAGGCCGACGGGAATTGGATGTCCGTTGCCAATTAGACTCGGAGATAGAAGATTCAGTGGAAATCAGAGCGCGGCTGTTATCGAGGAAGTGTGATGTGGTGACAGAGTGGCGACAATACAGGCATGTTTGATGTGCTTGATGCGTGCTCATTGGTGATGTGATCTTAAAGTGTTGGCACATGGCTAGGATTTGTAAACAGGCGCCAATGCACCGATGATGTTTGAAGGATCGTATAAATGTGGAATGAATTGTAGAAAATTGGAGAAAATGGAAAAATAATAGAAGGCCGGGGCTATGCCATGACATTACCCTTTCTACAATTGAGACTCCTAGCAAGAAGACATAGCCTGTATTCTGCCTGATTCCCACTCAAATTTTGCTGCTTTATGTTATGATGGACATGGTGGCGTAGGATATCATTTTCTTTTTAGTCTCTGACTCTAGTCTAGTAGTACTGCCTTTGTCGACTCATAGAGCGCAGCTTCACTGACTCACCTACAGCCCCTTTGACTAGTAGACTAGTCCTTAGGTTAGATTGAGCAGTAGTATAAATACTCTGCGCATGTACAGTAGCACCCCAGCTTTCAGCTCCTTTGTAAATTCATGTTTCTTTATTCTGCTTTAACCTCATCTGTGGATAAAGCGATCAGACAAGCTTCAGGCTTGCTAAAAAACCTCTGTCATAACATTAGCTGAAAGCTTCTCAATAAGGCAGATTTAAGATAGGTCTACGCCATAAAGAATAGTCAAGACAACTACCCCACGAGCAACTGGGGTGAACGACTGCGCCACAGCAGCACACAGACACAACCTAAGATCTGACGATAGGTGCAACTACAACCGATACAACAAAGAACATTGGAGGAGTTGTTTTGAACAACTTTGCTCCAACTGATACAATGCATACTAAGGAACTGTACGAGTACCACAAAGACTCGTCCTCTGCAAACCAGCACAAGTAGACTTTTTTCAAGAAAGAGACAGGCTTAACAAAGAAGCCAGGCTTAGAGAAGAACAAGCCCAAGAAGTAGCTCAACAACCACTATCCACCAGCGTACCACTATCCAGACCACATATGCCACACCCATACGATCAATCTCGCAGACATAGCCAAGCACTCAGCAGGGCAGAAATCTCTACCTCTATTGAAGTAGACAACAAAACATCCAAAGTACAGTAGCAAGGATTACTTCAGGTACCAGAAATTAGACTCGAACCATTCGATGTTCTCCTGCCAAATCTCGATGTACCCATCCTGCCTGAACGACAGGAAGAAATATACGAAGTTACCAGACAACTTCAGACACCCTCCACAGTGGCAGACAGAAACACTCTCATGCGAGAAATGATCAAGACACTTCAAAAGTGAATGAACATGCCTCTACCCCAAAGCCCCAGAAGTTCGATGGCACGCAACGAATTCAGGACTTCCTGGAAGACTGCGACATCTACTTTAAGGGCAAAGACACAACCAAGAATGCATAGAAAATTCTCTTTATACTCAATAACACTGAGAAGAAACTGCACGACTGGTGTCACACCAAGTTTGACAAATACGAAGCCAGTACAGCATGGCCTACATGGACCAAATTCAAAGAAGACTTTGCTAAAGCCTTCCAAAAAGTGGATAGCAAAGTTGACACCATCGTAAAACATGACAGAATAATGCAAGCAGACTTCGACTCAGTCAATGACTACAATGTCGAATTCAATCAACTTGTCAAGGAAGCCAAGTATGGCAACCCAAGTACAAACACCTACCTCCAACGTACCTATACAGGAGGACTCAAATCTGTTCTTGCAAAAACTCTCTTCCAATGAGAAAAGAAGCCAATCACACTCTAAGGATGGCAAGAAGAAGCACTCAAGTTGGACAACACAGAAATAGAATGGGATAAGCTTGGACAAGGAAGACAAAGGAGAAGAGTCGACAAAACCACCTCTTACTCCAGAGGAAATGGAGGAGGAGGAAAAACTCAGGAACGCGATGCCATGGATATCGACGCTGTCTCCCAAGACCAAACACATCGTGAAGAACGATGCTTTAATTGTGAAGGCAAAGGACATATTGCTAGAAACTGCCCTTTGCCCAAGAAACCCCAGCAACACGACCAGCAAGGAAGATACCAACTCAATCACTTGCAACAAGGCAATCACCCTCAGACAAACCAATGCTCTGAACAGTGGAATAAAGGAAATTCCACCAATGTCCACACCACAACAGTCAGGAAGGAACCTAACCTCATTGATCTCGACAACGAACTCAGAGATTTGGTCAAAGAAGTGACCAAACTCTCTTAAAACGAGGCTAAGGATCTCTTTACCCGTTACCTCAAAGCTAATCCGGATTTTCATGTCTAAGTGTTGCCCCAACGTCAACGCCTCTTAGAATATCAATTTCCTCCGTATTAATTGCCGACATGCAATCAAAATCAATGCGTATTTCCATCCAAATCAAAGTGAAAGAAACTGTTGAAAAAGTCCTTGCACTAGTCGACTCAGGAGCACAAGGCAAATTCATCAATCGATCAACAGTCTGGGAATTAGGACTACAAGAAAAGCCCTTGAGGAAACCAATTAAGGTATTCAATGTTGACGGAACTCTGAACAAATTAGGGTTCATTCGCAATGAAGTCAAAATCGACATGAATGTGGGAAACCAACCTACTAAAGAAAAGTTGTTAGTTAACACAATTAGGCAAGCAAGACATTATCCTCGGCATGGACTGGTTACAAGAAAAAAACTCGTTCATCAACTGGAGCAAAGGCACTTTAGACTTCTCAAAAAGAATTCAAAGATGCGAAATTGAAGAATTACTGGATAATGAAGGAAGAAACATCAATACCCTCCTATTCAATGACTCAGCACTCCTCAGAGAAGAAGCAGAGTTCGCGGTCACTATCTCAGAAGGAGAACAAATACCCACTAGAGGAACAGAAGAAGCTGCAGGACTTGATCTCTATGCAAGTGAAGACCAGATAATACCACCTCAATTTTGCATGCTTATCAAAACAGGACTAAGTGCTCATATTCCTGAAGGAACCTATGGACAAAGCGCACCAAGAAGCGGACTAGCAGTCAAAGGAATCGACGTAGGAGCAGGAGTAATCGACAAAGACTATATTAGAGAAATCTGCATACTCCTCATCAACTCCAAAATCGAAGATCACAAGGTAGTCAAAAGGGATCGAGTGGCGCAACTAGTACTCAAACAAATCTTTATGGCAAAATCCAAACAAGTCAAAACTTTACCAGGAACTAAACGAGGATCAAAAGGGTTTGGATCCACCAATGCCGAAACAATACAAAAAGCCAGACCAGAAGAAATAGCCTGACATGTGCTGCACCTTCTCAGAAAAGGAGCACCTCTGGATCGGTCTATATACATCTCTTTGATAATCGCCTCAGAACCCATCATACAAGCTGAACTATGTGAAAAAGGAGACTATATCCTTGCATACACTCCAGGAGACTCCTATGCATACATCATGCACACCAAACCAGATGAAATGGCTAAAGACATAGCATCTTTATGAATTAATGCGAAAATCCACCCGGCTATGGCAATGGCACAACAAGCAATATAAAGAACGAACTACCAACTGCATACCAAGATTATCAAAACGTCTTTGAGAAACAAGCAGCCAAACGGTTTTCGGAATCAAGACCATACGACCATGCCATCGATTTGAAACCAGATTTCCATTCCTAAAGATTGCAAGGTCTATTCATTATCTTCCCTAGAACAACAAAAACTCGACAAATTTCTAGATGAGAATATGCAAAAAAGCTACATACGACCATCTAAATCGCCAATAGCCTCACCATTCTTCTTTATAGGAAAGAAAGACGGAACGTTACGACCATGTCAAGACTACCGGTATTTGAACGATGGCACTATCAAGAATGCATATCCACTTCCTCTTATTTCAGACCTCGTCGATCAACTCAAAGAATGAAGCATATTCATCAAGCTTAATTTACGAGCAGAATACAACAACGTACAAATCAAAGATGGAGACCAATGGAAGGTGGCCTTCAAAACAAACAGAGGACTATTTAAACCAACAGTCATGTTCTTTGGACTATGCAACTCCCTGGCAACATTCCAGGCAATGATGAATGATCTATTTCACAACATGGTCAATGAAGGATGGCTAGTCATTTATATGGATGATATGCTTATCCATTCATCCAATCAAGATGAACACAAAAAGCAAACACGAAGAATCCTTCAAAGACTCCATGACAACGACCTTTTCCTCAAACTCGAAAAATGCACCTTTGATGCATGGCAAGTTGAATTCCTCGGAGCACTCGTATCATATAACCAAGTTGCCATGAACCCAGTCAAGATCAAAGGAATATTAGACTGGCCAAGACTGACTACCGTCAAGCAAGTTCAAGGATTCCTAGAATCTGGCAATTTTTATCGACACTTCATTGACCACTACTCAGACATTGCCAAGCTGCTCAATGAACTTACCAAGAGAGACAAGCCATTCAATTGGACAGACGAATGTCAGAAGGCTTTCAATACGCTGAAACTATGATTTATGTCAGCGCCTCTTCTATTGATGCCAGATGCCACAAAGCCGTTTCTCATTGAAGCAGACACCTTGCTCTTCACGACAGCAGCAGTACTCCGACAACAGGACATCGACGAAGATTGGCTACTGGTTGCCTACTTATTCCAATCCTTCAACCCAGCAGAACACAACTATAATATCTACAATAGAGAATTACTGGCAATAGTATGAGCGCTTGAAGCATGGCGCCACTACCTAGAGGGAAATTTAAGCACCACAAGGATCCTCACAGACCACAAGAATCTCACGTACTTCCAATCTCCACAGTGACTAAATAGATGACAAGCAAGATGGCAACTATTCCTATCCCAGTTTAATTATGAATTCGAACACCACGCAGGCACTAGACTCATTCAAGCAGACGCTATGACAAGAGCCTCTGCACTAGCTGACACAAAATGTGACAACACAGAAGAAGTATTACTACCCGAAGACAAATTTGTCGCCACAATTCTCCTACCAAATCCATTATTCACAGAAGATGTAATCATCGCGGACATCGAATTGAAGCACCCACTTTAAGTGTGGACTATAAATTGGCAGAAGATATTCAGAAACATCTTACACATAACGACATCGCTGAACAAGTACGATCAGCATAACTAGGAAAAACTGACGCATTTCCTTTCAAGTCAAATGCGGATCAATGGGAAGAAAGAGATGGACTACTGGCTATTTGTCCTGTATTGGCATGTAACCACTCTAGTGGAGTTCTCTCATGAGCAGTACCACTCATGATACCTTGTCTCTGCCATCTGTATGGGGAGCATACAAGGAGCAAGTCAGAATAGGTCATGTTCTTGCTTCTACCAATTGTTTGCCTGGTTCCACATAATGTACACATATATTCCTTGTGCCAGAAGTCTTTTAATAGTCCAAGCATATAGCTACACAGCTCATGAATCTCAGTACCCTCATTGGTGTGCAGTGGAAACACTACAGGGTCTATCACATGTAGCTTAGCTCTGATTGAATCTCTAGCAGTGTCCAAGGATAAGTTCTTCCTTTCTGCTGATTTGCATGCCTTGGCGAGTGAGGTTAACATAGGTAGTTGGTTTGAAGTCAACTTTCACGTTGATTAACTTGGATCATACAGTGCTTGGAGCAGTATAGCAAACAGGCTATCATAGGCACAGCTGTAATCACTCCAATCAAAGCCTCACTTCTGAGTGGTCATGGTATTATTATGATCAAGTTTGAGCTTCTTGAGCTTGGTGGTGATAACTCCAGCTTCTTCTGCTTCTGTGCTCGACTTTCGCTTTTTTACAGGCTTCTTGTCATTTCTCAGTGCCTTCAAAGCTATTGTACCCTTGGCAGCCACAAATACCCAGGATTTGTTCGACATTTCTTTGCAGTTTGAGTAGCTCGGGTGTTATTCCTTTGCTGGGAGTTGTCCTTCTTTTGATGACTTGTTGGCTACGATTCTTCAGCCATCATCTCATCATCAGACTCATAGCTTGGCTATGGCTGTTCCTTTGACCATTTGATATGTTTGGGCATGCTGTTGGGTACAAAGTCATCTTCCATCCACTGTCTTTAAGTGTAAATCACTTGCTTCCTTGTTACTCCACCAACACTTGTAGCAATTTTCCTATGGTACAGTAGCCTTGTGACCTCATTTAAAACCTCTAATTCTCTGCATTCCTGGCGCAGCCAGCCTGATGTACCACTCCTAATTTCCTTGTCATCAATCCTTGGATAATAGCTGTGCTTTCATATGATGAACCTCTGGAAAGACATCTTTACACAGAATGATGGTTTCTGCAGTTGTGCAGGTCAACCACATTGTCTGGCCTTGTTTTGCCTTGAGAGTTGTAGTCTGTCATGGCAAAATTAGGCACAAGTGGGACCTGATCTCTGTTGATAGTCAAGACCTTGCCATTTGGCATCATACACTTGGTGGCCACAGCTACCTGAGATATAGGCACCACATTAGCTGGTAATCTCTCCAATTGTGTTGGCTTAGGTGGACAGGTAAGCTCTACAAACACAGTCTCTAGCTGCATCTTTCCACTGTCATCCAAGGGCTTAGACTTCCAGCCTACAACTCTGCCTTCAGCTCCATTGGTTACACAGCACTCAGTGGCCAAGTTTCTCTTGATCATCACAGGTGGACCAATGCATAGCTTCAATACACCAGGGTGATTCTGTGAGCATGAATGAGGTAAACTCCACAAGGTCTCTTTGAGGAAAGGATTGATCTCATTATTTATCCTTTTTGGATTGACCTCATGAGCTTGGCCTCTCTTCTTCTTCCTACTTTCCTTCACATCTGCCTCCCACTTGTCATTGCTATAGAGCTCCTGAAGTGACTTCCCAGCTTCCTCAGCAAACTGTACAGATCTCACTTCATTTATCTTGTCTCTGTGAGCATTCCATGAGGTAATGATGGATACATGATGAAACCTGGGATCTGACAGATTGGGTCTACCATTTGCTCGTCCTACAATCCTTGAGTTCAATAGCTTGATATCTGCATCTGGGCAGGCTCCATAACTCATATTTGCCAAGCATTTCCTCAGCTTCCCATCATTTGCTGTCTGGCTCTTCTGTCTCATGTTCTGCTTCAGAATAACCACTGTAGTAAACTGGTGCCACAGAGCCTTGCCAGCAGCTGCCTTCTGGCTGTGTACAGAGTTTGCAGAGTGTGGGGCAGATGTAACACTTCCAGCATACAAGACATCACCAGAGGTTATAGGAGGCAGCTGAGCAAAGTCTCCAGCTACGATGATGTTAATTCCTCCAAATGGCTCATCACGCTTATTCCTGGCTATACACATCTGCTCACAAATCTTGTAGAACTCATTGTTATCCACCATTGACACTTCATCCAGGAAGATATACTCTACACCACGCAGATTGTCTACAGCAGCAGATGTTGAGCTATAACTTGAGGATTTATCTTGTCCATAACAGGCACTGAAGCCCAGCACATGGTGATAAGTAGATCCTCCAATGAGTGAAGCTGCAGCTCCAGTAGGTGCCATACACAAGAATCTATGGCCTTCATTGCGCTCATTGAGGAAATGGATAAGGGCTTTGATTACTTGTGATTTTCCTGTGCCTGCCATGCCACCAAGATGCATCTTGATCTGTTCACCACAGGGCTTGCTAGCATGATTGGAAATGATGCAGAAGGCTCTCCTTTGCTCTCTGTTCAAGGTAAACTTCTTGATAGTATTATCAATGAGCTTCTTGGACTCTGGAGATGGAGGTACAAAGGAGGCATCCAAGTATGACTTGTCAATGATTTTAACAGTGTTAATATCATCTGAATTAGTTTGTGTTTTTGCCTTCACAGCTTCACTTGTCTGACCATGCTTAGCGTTGAGAATATCTGCTCTCTTGTTTGCCAGAAGCTCTTCCCATTTATGTGCTGACCTTAATCCGTGCGATTCTTGCCTGTATATCTTCACTAAACTTGTCCATAGCCCCAGTGGTATGTAATAAGCGTTCAGCATCCTGCATTCTGGACAATCTGGCAATATATCCTCTTGACCACTCCATATACTCATCAGCGTGTTCAACCTGGGAGACAAACTCGACCAGAGGAGTGCTGGAAACCATAAATGGAGGTTGTGGATGAGCAATTGAAGAAGGCCCAAATACAAGCCTCCACAGACATAAGGGCACATCACAAGGCGCATATCTACATATATAATCACATCCAAGCCTGACACTGGAGCAGATGAAGTAGTGGTCTACTGTGGATAGAAAGCGAAGGAAAACAGCAAAAAGGATGAGGATAATTCAGGATATAGAGATATGGAAGAGAAGAATGATGATAGGGCAGAGAAGCTGTAGCATCACATACAACACAGGAAATAACACCGCTATCTCAGTAAGCTGCTCTTCACCAAGTTGGTCAAGCAATTCATCACCATAGTAAAGATTATTCAGATTCTCTTGTATATCCTCATCTATATTAGATGGCATATCACCTGAGGCAAGGCCCTTCTTTCTGGCTGCAGCATTGTTATCTCTGGCATCATTACACTCATAGCGCATGTGGAAGAATTTCATGAGCTCTGATTGTCTTGGTGTAAATGAATAATCAGTAAAGATATCATTCCAGCCGTTCTCTTCTGACTTGAGATTTTTGCCAGTGCGCCAGGGCTTGAACAGAGTGAGCATGGTCATGCAATAATCTTCTCTGTTGCCTTTATCCTTTCTAGGTAATGCTCCACCAATAAAGTCTGGGACTTTGGCTTCTGCCTCTATGCACATGTGTACATGATGTGTACTATGTTGTGGATAGTCTTCTGTGAATCTTGCCTATGCTGTGAAGTCACTTGGCTCATCAGAAGTAGGAATATCTGGATCAGAACTATTCTCATCCTGGCTAAACTCCTGCTTGTATTCAATCTCCTCTTCTTCTAAGTCTTCTTGTCAAAGAGACTGATCTTCAGTTGAGTTCCAGTCTAGCTCCACAAGCTGATCATTCTCTACATAGCTCTCTTTCTTAACATGATCCTTGGCTATCCTTGGAAGGTCTTTAACAATTCTAACACCAAGCTTGTCTAGGTATATGTCAAGGGCCTCCAAATGATTTGCCTCTGATTTGGATATCCAGGTCTGATCTCCAAGGTTCCACTTTATCAGAAACTTCAAATTTTGACCTATCCACTTCACAAGAGAAATTTGGAACTTTTTGTCGCAAAAAATGCAAAAAAAGCTTGAAAAAAAAGTAAGAAAAGGCCGTATTTTTTCGCTCGGTATCCAGCAGCCCGGCAACTCGGCAATCCCACATTCGAGCCGATTACCTGCTGGGTGCCGCCGTCCCCAGGGCACTTTGATAGACGGCCTAGCTCACAGTCGGCTCAGCTGCCGGATACCGAGAAAAAATATGACATCTTTTAACTTATTTTTACAAGCTGTTTTTGCATTTTTTTGCAACAAAAAAGCTCCAAATTTCTCTAGTGCTTGTGTGACATAATCTCATCTACAAGAAACTCTCCCTCTCTTTCATTGCCTTCAGCTATTCTCTTGGACATCTTACCTTTCACTGAGCTCCTTACCCAGTCATACAAGCATACTGACTCATACTTCTCAGGTCTGTATATGTAGTCCATCACAGTGTTAACTCCAATGACCTTGGCTTCACTGTTGGCTATCACAACCTTCTGATCTTCTGACTGGCTCTTTCTGCCTTCCTCTCCAGATAGAGCAGGTTCCCATGCGTTCCTGACCTCATTCACATATGATCTTCAGTAAAACCTTTGGAATAAGTGGCTGGTGTAGTGGTTTGGATGGTTTAGCAGATACATGCATGCCCTGGGGCCACCAATCTCACTTTGTGAAGTCAGACAGTTTACAACCTTTGTGAGTTCCTTTCTGGCCTTGACTGCTCTACTAACCTGCCCAGCTAACATCTCTGACTCTGGTAAATAATCCTCTTCACGACTTCAAGCATTGTGTGTGTCTTCAATGGTGACTATAACATAGACTACAACAGACTTGATAGCTGTGCCAGAGAGTAAGCTTGTGACATCAGTGTTGCATCTCAGAAGATATGTAAGCACAGGTGAAAAGGTGTTAAGCATGGCCTTTCCTTTCTTCAAGTTCAGAGCTCCTGTCTCTGGATCTACTTGAGTTTCTAGCAGGATTGGACGAGGAAATCTGCTTTGACAAGTACCATACTTGTTGTTCTTACAGCCTTTGTTACAGGAGTACACATTGGTCAAGAAGAGCAGCTCTTTCACTGTCTTAGTGAACTGTTCCCACCATGACATGCTTGATTTACAGGCTGTACACAAGTGTTGGCGGTCATCACCACATGGAGAAGATTTTATGTCTAGTTTCTTAAGGGGTTAGAGAGTGCTTGATCTATATAAGCATGTGCATATGTAGAGTCAATCTACCTTGCTGTTCAACAGTTCCATAATATTTAGCTGTCTTGCCATACAATCCTGCATGCTTACTGTTATAACCAAGCGTGCTTACATGTTTGATGAAAGCTTCAGTCGTGACCTTGAAAAATCGAGCTCCAGCTACAGGATTATTTGCTACAAGCCTAGAGCGTTCATTCTCTGATAGCTTGGCGGGAAAGATTCTTTCATTAGTGTCTAGGTAGATGGCAATTGGATGCTTGATATCTGCAGGAGCGTATGTAATAAACCAACTTGGAGCACCGAGATATGATGTCAAAGACCAGATCTGGTTTCTCATGTGCTTGTGGCTTGTCCTAGATGCAGGCACATGTGCTCCTATGTAGTCTATATCATTAATAATCTTATAACACTCTTACTGTTCTGGTGTCAAGTCATCAGTCTTTACAAGGCCTTTCTCAAGCTTCTCAATCATTTCTGTAAGCACAGAGTCCTTGGTGTTGAGTAAGCGAGTAGAGATTTGGTCAAAGTTATCTTTGTTAGCCAGCAAATACTCTCCAGTAGTAGCCTTCTTAATCTGCTCATGATTAAATGTAATCAAGGAAAAGTATGGATCCATCTGGAATCTCTTATTATGGTACATAAGTAAGTGCTTCTTATGAAGCATTTCAGACACAGCTTGCTGACTTCTGTTATTGCCAAGGCCACCTAGACAATATGGAAAGAGCCAAGGGAACATCTGTGGATATAGTTGAGGATTATCATACAAGCTCTCTGGTTCTTTCTTATGAGCAATAGCCAATGCCTTTCCACCTTGCCTGAAGTGTTTCAAAGCCTTATCTCTCATAGTCTCACGCTCATCTCTGTTGAGCAAGTTAGTAGGCTGGTCAGTAGTCAAGGTATGGACAGTAAATGGGCAGTTTCCTTCACTGGTTCCATCCTCTTCCTCATTATCATTTACAGCCATGGATTCTGCATCTTTTGTAGCCTGTGCTTCATGGTAATCTACATTGACAGGTGGAACATCTTCTGGATATTCTGTCATACGGTCCTTAGAGATTTCGACATCCATATAGTCACAGTGATTAAGCTTGAGCTACTCCAATGCAGCTAACACATGGTCATGCCTGATTAAAAATGATGTACGCTTGTAATCCTCAGGTGTAGGCTTAGTTGGACCAATATACAAGAATGCCAATACATCATCAAGTTCCTCACACTTTGGTGGTAAGACTGAGAGGATTTTGGGCATAGGCACAGTATGGCATACAGCATTTGCTCGCATTTTATGCATTTTTGACTTGGATACTCTTACAACACAATAGTTTCTGATCACCTTGGCCATGAGCAGGTGCTCAGTCTATGATATACCTTGGAGCTGTAGTGGAACTTGACCGGTCCAAAGACCATTAGCTCAGGCTAAGTCAGGAATTCCTTGTTCTTGCAAGCTGTCATAACATTTTGAGCATATATGCTTACAGCTCTTATCAAGCACAGGACCAGATATATCCAGTGTTGGTTGCCTTGTGAAGTGTTTTTCACAACGAGTTATGTCAGGGACTTGTAAGCAGGATAGAAAGCTTTGGTCAATATCTTGAAGTAAAGTCAGCTCTTTGATTGACTTTAATGCACCACATACAACACATCCATATTCTTCAAGGTTTACAAAGGATGTTTGCTCACAGAAGCCATTGACAATGTCAGTAATCAGGCCATGTGTTGAAGGCTTTGGTGGAAACTGTAAAGTCTTATATCTGGTCTGGTTATATTCCTTCTTTTTAGCTTTGTAGTCTTCATTGTTTGCCTTCTGTTCATGATATTGTGTGAGATTCCTTTGTTGGATCTTACTGCAATGCTTTTGATAATATGCTTTTATTTTTCTGTGCACTTGACTTAGCGTCTTTAGTTGGCTCATATACAGTTATAAACTCTGGACATTGTGTGCATACATGCTGAGTTAGTTTAACTATGCTTGTTGCTCTTTCAACATGCATCTTGTTATGGATTGCACCATGTTTCTGACCAATTGTAAGCAGCATCTGATTTGTAGCCCTGTCACAAAACAAGATAAAGGAATAGCAGCTGTAGTAACAATAGAGAATATATTCCTATCTGAAGCTTGAATATAACCAGCAATGCAATAAGTCTTGCCTTGAACCACATTAGTTGTTGGATCAAATCTTAATAACTCCTCAGCTGTCCACTTCTGCTTAGACTGTACAGTATTTGGTCCTCCATCAGTCATAGGCTCAGGTATTTCACAGTCATCAGTTAATTTCTCTGATAAAGGCTGGCTAGATATGTTTGGACTGAAGTTGTAGAAGAAGTAAGTTGATAAGTATATAGCTACTTTAGCTATGTGACAAAGTCATGAGAATACCGCATGTGTTGATATAGCAGAGTATGAACCATGTGTACAGTGTTGGTGACTTGTCTGTTAGGCGTAGCATATATATACCACCATGGTCAAGTGTAGCATGAAGACATCTTCCAAAGATCAAGGTATAGGGCTTATTGTTTCATTTCTACAATTAGTCAAGTATAGTTTCACAAGTTTACTAGTTTTTAAACTGTCTGCTTGGTCAAACAGTGCAAGACTTATTGGGTTTATACCTGGTGCCTGCAATCAAGCCAGAATGTGGAGAGATGGCCTCTGTAGCCATGCCACAAGGTGGCTGGAAGCTTTGTTCACCCAGGCTCCACTCATATTGGACTGGGATGCTCTCGGGGTCTAGCCTGTCTGAGCATGGAGACAGGGCAGGGCTTTGGAAGATGGCCCCTGTGGCCGTGCCACAGAGTGGCTGGAGGCAGTTATATTCCAGGCTCCACTCAGTCTCAAATGGGAAGCTCTTGGGGTCTGGCCTGTCTGAGCATGAAGACAGGACAGGGCTTTTGGAGATGGCCCCTGTAACCATGCCACAGAGTGGCTGGAGGCATTTATTACCCAGGCTCCACTCAATCTCAACTGGGTTGCTCTGCTTGTTCAGTCTGTCTGAGCAAGACAGGGTAGAGCTTTTACAAATGGCGCCTCTAACCATTTCATTCCAGTCCAGTTCAGAGTTTGTATCAAAGGTTTGTAAGGTGATTTTGTTCAAGAAAGTATCAGTAAAAGCTACCAGAAGGTAGCAAGCAAAGTAAAAGATTAAGGGCAAGCCAAATCTCTATGAAGACTTGAAGAAGTTACACTTGTGAAGCATGTTGTAAGCAGAGATAGTGGTGGTTAAGGTGAAAGAAGTGTATGAGGTGTACTTACTCCTCCCTTCAGTTGGGTCTGAGGTGGCAAATTGCGCATTTTGAGAGAGCAGTTGTCTTATTGGGTAGAGGTTGGAGGTTCAATCCTGGCTGGGGGATCATTTTGATTTCAATGATTTTTGATTTTAAAGATCAAAATGAAGTGATATCATGGCAGATAGTATGACTATATATTTCTATAAGATATATCTGAGTGTTGTGAGATGGTAGAATGGAGTAGAACAGCCACTAAGTGTGGCAGCTTGAAGAATTAAACTTTATGCACAAGCTCATGACTATATGCTTAATTATGAGCTTATATGTCTGAATATTCACAATATGGTGGCCTAATACTTGCAAGGCATAGTAAAGGGGACTTCTGGAATATCTGTGTAAATTATGGACATATATTGATCTGTAGAGAGGAGTAAGAGCAATGAATGTATAGCACATTTTCAGTAATTCCAAATAACTTCCAGTAATTCTAAATATATTCACAGTGGTGCTGGCTAGTATGAACAATAGAAATATAAAATAGTAAACGATTGTAGTCAGTGTTAAGTTCACAATCCATTGTGCAACACTGTGCACTAAGCTTTAAAGCCAGTAGTCAGCACTTTATCACTGAACTATTATCTTGAACTATTTTCATACTAGGTACACAGTTAGTATGTATATAGCAGACCCTATGCTACATAGTATAGATGGACAGAAATATATGAAAAAGAGTAAAAGTGATGAAGAGGGCAGAACGTGCTGTAGCGCTTATTAGGCGCTTAATTTGGTCTTTTCTTGTACTTTATTCTTTTCAAATCATCTCTTTAAACAATTAATTTGGTATATCTTTTTATATATTCTGGACTCTCTTAACATGCTTTATCTGATTTTATAACAATCATCTAGATGTTGTGCTTTTTAAGAATGGTCTATCTGTGAAATTTGTTTAAGTCCCTGGCTCAAACACAAAACACAGTGCTGAAGAGTCAAAACAGGTTCCTCCTATATGTTCAAACAATTATTGTCATGTAGACCTATATAATAGATATGTAGAGGCCAAGTTTCATGTTAATAGCTCAAATATTGATAGCTATAGAGAGTTAGGCAGATTTTGGTCTGAAAGTGAACTAATTTCCAAAGTGCTACTTTTGAAAAAACATTTCTTCATTACATTCAGAAATCGTAATTAGAGTGTCTCTCTTTTCTAGTTATGTCAGGAACTTGTAAGCAGAATAGTAAGCTAGAATCAATGTTCTTAAGAGATAATAAGCTTTTAATACTTGTTAGAGCTCCACAGACTGCACAGCCATATTTTTCTAAATTTGCAAAAGAGGTTTCCTCACAGAAGCCATTAACTATTTTATGAACCAACTGGTCAGAGGATGGTAAAGGTGGAAAAAGTGATTGCTTATATTTAAGCTTATTATATTCTTTTTTTTTGGCCACAACATCACTGTTATTGCTTTTGACATTTTTCCATCTCGTTTTCTCTTTAAGATTAAGCTGGCTTTTATGCCTTTTGTGATACAATTGTACTCTTTCCACATTTGTCATTGGCATTTTATTAGGTTCAAAAACTGTGAGAAACTAAGGGCATTTTTTACATTCATACTCGTTTAATTTATGTGAAATGTATGCCAGATCTACACCTGTGCACTTGGTTATAACTCCATGCTTTTGTTCAATCATTAGCAACATGCTTCTAGCAGTGCGAGAGCAAAGTACTGAAAGTGGCACAGAAATAGCAGGTACAATTTTAAAGACATGTTTGTCCTCAGCATTAATATAGCCAGCAATGTGATATATTTTACTTATATCCACCGACAGATTAAAATCAAACTCAATTAATTCTTTTGCTGTCCACTTTTTTTTTGCCAAGTATACACCTCCATACATTTTATTTGCTTTATTGAGATTTTCTCTGTCAAGGCAGACCAGAGTTTTGCATTGAAATGTGCTTTCTATACAGAAGTATGTTGTAGAGTACAAAATAGTTTTTCTAATGTACACAATAAAGGTGTGCTTGTACATGATAGCTTGGAAGAACTTTGCTAGCAGAGTTTTTACTCTATCTCTAACATGGCAAATAGGAGTTACATAAAGGTTCCACCAGAATAGCTGATAAAATGCTGAAGTGCTAGAGATATAATTTTTGCTGAGTATCAGCATATCAAGTTTATCTGTCTGGTCAGATGGCTCATGTGGAATTAAACTGAGAGGTGCTAAAAAGCCCTTTGAAGCAATGCAGGCTGTAATACCAGTAGGCATCTGGAAGACTTCTGAGTATAAACACTGCTGAAATGTATTTAAGCTGCTTTTGGTATTATAACTGTCTGAGCATGGAGGCAGTGCAGAGCTTTTAAGAATGGTGTTTGCAGCCACACCACAGTGTGGCTGTAGAATTTTTCGATTTGTGCTCCATTCAATTTTAACTGGGTTGCTTTTGATAATATAACTGTCTGAGGAAAAAAATGGTATAGGGCTTTCAGGAATAGTGCCTGTGACTATATGATAGAATAGTCTAGATTCTGCCAGATGCATATAATGAGATGGGCAAGAAGAGCTATTTATGTTAGGGTGAGATGAAAGGGCTATGTGATATAAAATGTAAACTACACAAAAGGAGAGCAACAACAGAAATTGCATGGCTATAAGACTTTGGTAATAAACTGCAAGAGAAGGCTTGTTCTATGGAGGGAGAGGGAAAGCAGAGAGACAAAGTGGAGAGTACTTAGCAGGAGAGCTTTAATAGCTGCACTTTATTTATAACAGCTGGTAAAAATGTTAGAGGTACTGCACTTACGCTGCTCCTTTATTTACGATTTTTGAATGTAATGAAGAAATGTTTTGTCAGAAGTAGCATTTTGGAAATTAGTTTACTTTCAGACCAAAATCTGCCTAACTCTCTGTAGCTATCAATATTTTAGCTATTAACATGAAACTTAGCCTCTACATACCTATTATATAGGTCTACATGACAATAACTGTTTGAACATATAGGAACCTATTTTGGCTTTTCAGCACTGTGTTTTGTGTTTGAGCCAGGGACTTAGACAAATTTCACAGAACATTTCTTACACAAGATAATGACTATATAATCAATTATAAGCTTATACATCTGTAAATAGAGAATATTATCTTATAGTACTTTCAAGGTATAGTCAAGGATTCTTCTAGAGTAGTGAATATGTAGCACATTTGTAGCAATTCCCAATAAATACCTATTATTTATAATATATTTATGGCAGTATCTAGTAGTGGAAGCAATCAGTGTGTGAAATATTAAGCCATTTCAACAGCTTTTTGGTTTACAATTGATTGTGCAACACTGTGCACTGAGGTTTAAAGCCAGAAGCAAGCACTTTATTACTGAACCATAACTATAACCTATTATTATACTCAGCATACAGCTAATGTGTACATAGCAGATGTTATGCTACATAGTATAGATGGATAGAAATGTGTGAGAAGAGTAGAAGTGATGAAGAAGGCTGATTGTATTGTGGCGCTTATTGGGCGCTTAATCTGGCGTTTTCTCGCACTTTGTTCTCTTTGGTTCACCCCTTTAAACAATTAATTTGGCATATCTTTTTACATATTCTGGACCCTCTCAACAAGCAATATCTGATGGTATAAAGATCACCTAGATGTTGTGCCTTTTGAAAGTGGTCTATGTGTGAAATTTGTCTAAGTCTTGAGCTCAAGCACAAAACACAGTGCTAAAGAGCCGAAACTGATCCATATGTGATTAAACAAATTTTCACATGTAGATCTATGCTAGAGATACATATGACCTAAGTTTTAGGCCAATAGATTAAGTATAGCAAGCTGTAGAGTGAGGGGCAGATTTCTGCAAGGAAGTAAACTGACTCCCAAAGTGCTACTTCTAATAGAACATTTCTTCATTACATTCAGAAATTGTAACCAGATAAATGGGGCATTTTTCCTTGTTAGTTCAATAAGAGATTTGACAATATCAGAATAGTGGTCAATGAACTTTTGATTACAATTTCTGAATGTAATGATAAAGTTTAATCCTTCAAGCTACCACATTTAATGGCTGTTCTACTTCATTTTACTATCTCAGAGCACTCATAAATACATTATTCAAATATATAGTCATAATATCTGCCATGATATTACTTTATCTTAGCCTGCAAAATCAAAAATTATCGAAATAAAAAAGATCCCCCACCCAGGATTGAATCTTCAATTTCTATCCAATAAGGCAACTGCTCTCTGAAAATGCGCAATTTGCCATCTCAGACCCAACTGAGAAGGGTAAGTACACTTCATACACTTTTTTTACCTTAACCACTATCATCTCTGCTCACAACATGCTTCACAAATGTAACTTCTCCAAGTCTTCATGGAGATCTGGCTTGCCCCTGATCTTCTACCTTGCTTGCTACCTTTTAGTGGCTTCTACTGGCACTTTCGTAGACAAAATCATCTTAAAAACCTTTGACACAAACTTTGAGCTGAACTTCTGGAAAGAAATAGTTGAAGGCACATTTATAAAAGGCCTACCATGTCTTGCTCAGACAGACTGAACAAGCAGAGCAAACCAGTTGAGATTGAGTGGAGCTTGGATTATAAATGCCTCCAGCAACTTTGTGGCATGGTTACAGAGGCCATCTCCAAAAGCCATGTGCTGTTTTCTGGCTCAGACAGACTGGATCAAAAGAGCTTCCCAGTTGAGAATGAGTGGAGCCTGGAATATAACTATCTCTAGCCACTTTATAGCATGGCCACAGGGGCCATCTCTAAAAGCTCTGTTCTGTCTTCATGCTCAGACAGGTTAAAACAAAAGAGCATCCCAGTCTAATATAAGTGGAGTCTGGGTGAACAAAGCTTTCAACCACTTTGTGACATGACTTCAGAGGCCATCTCTCTAAATTCTGGCTTGATTGCAGGCACCAGGTATAAACCCAATAAGCCTTGCACTGTTTGACTAAGTGGACAGTTTAGAAACTAGTAGACTCGTGATACTGTATATAGCTTCAAGTTTCATATAAATGGTAAGCTATTATAATATCTGAGTTATTATTATTTATGTTACAGCATAAAAGAAATGAAGAAATTGTACCTGCCAAGCATATATGCTATGGCCCACATAACTCTAGTGACAAGTGCAATGGCACCTCTTTGTATTCCAGTTCAACTACAAGCTGCACTATTGTTCCAGAAGCCAACTTGTGCATCTGATGCACTCACCAGAAATATGCCCATGCATACAGCAAATGACAACGTAGACTTAATATTTCTACCTGATCAAGTATTTGCAACAACAACCATTCAGTCTCTGCATATTGCTGCAGATCTTTTTGCAGCGCAAAATAACACAATGCTAGAACCAACTTTCAAGGAATCACTCAAAGCTCATATGGTATGCTATATGAAAACAAATACCTATGCTACTATGGTCAAAGCATCTATTGGGCACAAATAATCAGAAATGAATGGCAAATAACTGATAGTCTTATGTACTTCAGACATAAGTGCTATGTACTAAGTGACCTCATACTACGAAGACACATTGTCAAAACATACTATGATTTTCCAGTCACAGAACATCCAGGACACTTTAAAACAGCTGAGTTAGTAGCATGCAATTTCTTCTAGCCAGGTTTATGATCTTTTGTCTCGTCTTTAGTACAAAAATGTGTGACATGCTAACAAATGAAGGTCAACATACATCCGACTAAGCTACCGCTACAATCTATTAGAGTGCAACATTGAGATCGTCCCTTCTCCTGTGTCACATGTGACTTCTGTCATAAATTTGCCCTATACAAGCGTCTATTATATTCTTAGCACTCATTATAGCACTAAATACAATCACGTGACTTATATGGTCACATGCATATTATGAGGCCCAGATCATCACATAGATATGATGGGATCAGTAGATAAGATAACTACAAGTTCAGAACTTGTTCTAGACCAGTCACATGTTATGACATCATAGATGATGTCATCTGGAAGAAAGCTAAGTCTAATGGAAATATTCCAATGATCATTATCTCTTGTATTACTAAACATAATGGTAGTGTATTAGTAATGAGTCACAAGTAGTCACATGGGCACTTAGTAATATAAGATATCATAGATCCTATGTAGTGTCAGGATCTTAGATTACTTGTATATAAGGAGTGTTGTTTGAGGCTTAAAGACCTCAAACTCAACAACTTCGTTGATTCTTTGCATTTGCAACTTGCTCTATTCTAACCTCTACTCTTCACTTCTACCCTTCAAAATCTTTCAGTAAGGTGAGTATAGCAGTTGTGATGGTTTGTTGAGTCTTTCTATTTGGTCGTAAAGTAATGCTTTATGTTTTTTTTCTTTGTACAGACAGGCCAGAATATCCGTCCATAGATGACCAGCTGTGTAGAAGTCTGTCCAGATATGAATAGATGGACGGAGGGTACTCTGCACCAGATCCTTTATGTTACTATCATTATAGATGGGAATCATAATCTCAACCCGCTCAGAGTGCCATGTACTCTGAGGTGCTAACAGCTGGCATATAGAAAGGACTTTGTTGGGCTGTAGACGTAAGCAGCAGTGTTGAAGCACTTTACGTATAGAAACACATGACTGAAGACGCGGGCTTAACACCTCCAAATGAATGTTGTTTACCTAGTACTTGTTTTTGGACATGTGGACAGAGAAAGTCACGTGGACACTTATCATGTTTGGACCAAAGGACCTTCTAAAGGAAGGTTTTCCCCTTTGCTCTACAGGTGGAACTGTAAAGAAAATCCATACTGCATACCTATGGCTACACCAGTGGTAGTGAGAAAAACTACTCTAATATCGATACAAAGAGTTTGGACTCATGTCCTCCTTTTATTACTTACTTAGCACTTACTTTGGAAGAAGTGCTAATCCTCTCACCTCTCAAAGGATGTTGTCATCTAATACGCAGTTCTGGTATGATACTTATGGCATCTTTCTGGAGAAACCCTCAGATTATATAGAATCCAAACAGTTACCTGTTAGGAGTTATCACCACTGAAGTCACACCAAAGTTTTTGCTAAACGCAAAGAAGAGGTGAGTTCTAATGCTGTTTCTAAAGAGAATAAGCAGAGGGCTGCCAAGGCATTGATTTTGACTAACTTGGATTTCTTCTATTAGAATGCCTAAGTACACCAGCAAGAACTTCATCGTCACAAAGAATGAGTTCTCAGGTGTTCCTCTTTTGGAACATATTCAACTTTTACCTGAAAACAAATATAAATTCAAAAACATCGGAAAACCTGCAAAAAGATATCAACTTTACACTAACAAGCCCATTGTCCACAAGCCGCTCGCACTCAAACGTTGCCTCGAGTTACTTGACGAGGCAAAGAAAGAAGCCCAATGATGTCAGCAAGCTGCTGACAATCTACTCAAATAATGATGCATGGAAGCCAAGAAAATTGGTATGTGTTGAGCTTATAATGACCTTGTACGCTCATGTCCAGACCTCTTTGCATTTGAGGGAGATAATTCTCTCTTATGGGCCAAAAAGAAATCAAAGAGACTTTAGTGAGCCTTAAAAAGCTCAAGTTCATGAAGAAGGGGATCCCTCACCATTGTGAGAAACTTCTCCCCTCTCTCATTGCCGTCAACAAGTAGTTCTTTGCCATGCACAATTATCTGATTGATGCCAAGAAACTGGCTAAGGCAGGAAAAGGGTCACTTGCTATTAAGCAAGTGCATGATTTACTGAAGCTCTTAGATGAGCTAAGCTACATCAAGGAGGTTGTCAAAGATAAAGAGCTCAACATCATCAAATGGGGCACTCGTGAGTGGAAGCAGATTAGCCAACTTTGCAGGCAGTTGAAAAAGGTATCCACAGAAGATACAGACTTTTATAACATTTGTAAAGCACTGTTGAACAGAAACTACACCATATCAGTGAGGTTTAAAGTGTACAGTAAAAAAGCAAATGAGTTCGTCTGATATAGTGGTGTATAAATAGTTTTCTTTTGTTTAAAATTATACAACAAATGTTCTTTGTGCATACAAAAACAATATCAAGAGATTTCTTCCGAGACTTTGACAATCTGGTATCTAATTAAAAAAATCAACCAGAAAAATGTCTCTCCACAACACTTTAACTTCAGTTGCCTCTTGCGCACCTTCTCTCACACTGTCCAGAGCTGCTCAAGTATCCAAAATGGATGTACCTCAGAGAGCTTACTGGATTCCGTTCTTACCAGCAGCAATGGTACCAAGAACTAATGCTAAATTCCAAAGAGCATTAGTTCAAAATGACGTCAACTTGGCCAACACATTGTTAGGCACAGGTGGCAGCTATAGAGATCTTCAAAATCTAGCTGATTATATGTTCACACAAGTTCAAAACACTATGCGCTCAATCTTAAACTTGGTAGTCCAATATATAAACTTCAAAGGAAGATATATAGACAACAACTTATCAAATATGCATAGAAACTTTTCTGATCTGCAAAATGAGAATGATATGGCCACAAAAATTCTCAGCAACATGAACACAGTTATGTGATTACATGACAGAATATAGACTTTCTTACATGCATTCAGATGTTGGAAAGACAGCTAAGAGATCTGCTGCAAACAACCAGAAACAAATTGAAAAGTATTAAAATGCCAGGACCACCACTATTCTAAGGAACAGAGAGTAAAATCACATTGAATCAGTGGTTGGATCAAATTGCACTGTACACAGCAGCCAATAGCATTGTTGTAGATCATCAAAGGATTTTAACAGCCTTAGCAAGAATTCAAACTCCAGCATTAGATTACTTGGCTGATTACTTTCAAATTATGCATGATGACAAACCATTAGACTTATGGGCCAACTTTTTCAAAAATATTTCAAATATTTACAAGCAGAAAAACTGTAGAACTGGGGCTAAAAATGAAATGGACGCAATGTGGAAGAATTCTACACTTATTAAGAATGACTTTCTGAAATATGCGGAACAATAGAAGACACTAGCTAGACTAGTATATTATCAAGATAGTCTGCACATTGAAAAGGTCAAAGTAATTCTTTCTAAAGAATTAGTGCAAGCTACTATCGAAAGATGTCTCAATAACAACTTGCCGACAACTTAGAATGAATATATCCAATACATGGCTGACATCTGGCATGCTTTACACCCAGACAAGGTCAAAGAGTCAGTGTTTGGAGGCAAGAAAACCTTGGATTCTAATGCAATGGAGGTGGACTCCACCGAACATGCAAATGTTATTTTCTGTATTGTATGTGATGCTACAGCTTCTCTATCCTATTATCATTCTTCTCTCCCATATCTCTATATCCTGGAATATCCTCATCCTTTTTGCTATTTTCCTTCGCTTTCTATCCACAGTAGACCACTACTTCATCTGCTCCAGTGTCAGACTTGGATGTGATTATATAAGTAGATATGCGCTTTGTGATGTGTCTTTATGTCTGTGGAGGCTTGTGTTTGGGCTTTCTTCAATTGCTCATCCACAACCTCCAGGTCAGTAGTTGTATCTTCACCTTAATAGACTTCAGTTGCTCATTCACAACCTCCAGTTGTGGTCTTCAGCACTCCTCTAGTTGAGTTTACCTCCCAGGTCAAATAGATTATGAGCCCCGCGCTCTAAACTGCACCATTTCATCTACATCCATGACTATTTTGCTTCCATCCACCTTTAAACATTGTTCCTCCTCCTTCAGTTGTATATCATTTGATTCTCCTCGCTCCTAGCTCTCTATTGAGCTATCACTCATCTTGTTTGCTTGCCATTTGCTTTCTCCTTCATTGACTTCACCTGGGCCACTCATCTCAGCCCATCTCTCTAAAACACCAAGCTGAAACACACATTCAAAACAATTGCCCACTCGCTCCCTTGCTCTTTTGTTGTGCTCCATGGTCTCGGAAGTTGTTTCTACTCCTCACTTTGACAAGCTCCACACTGAAAACTATCTCCAATGGCATGGCAATATCTTTGCAGTCCTCATGATGAAGGAATGGTTGCACCTTGTGCCAGGCAACAAGCTGCGCCCTGTTTCAGTTGTTTCTCAGGCTCCAACCAAGATGAAGCATCAGGCATTTGAGAAGTGGGACGATAAAGCACTCAGAGCTGCTGGTGAGCTCTACCTCTCGCTCTCAGATGACCAGAAGACGCTGTCATGCGCCATAACTATAAGTATAGGAAAACTAAAGAAATAAGCTAGGTATTCAAATAAAAAAAAGAGACTGCTAACTCAGAGCTGCAAAGTAAGCATAAACACTCAATCTTACTAAAAGTGAATCAATGACTAATAATATGACTCAGCTTCTTAGTAATCTAAAAACTATGCTTAGTAAAGGTCTATGCTCAACAGCTATAAATTACCAAAATATAGTAATACTCTAATAAACATTAGTAATAGCTTACCAATACATTAGTAAAACAGACAAAAAGCTGACTAATACAGATAAATGCTTATTGATAAAAGTAGAAGTAGCTTAGTAATTACAGTAGAATAGAAGAGCCAGTTTTGCTATTGGCTAAGGAACAACAGGCTGAAAGGTATAAATAAGAGAGGTTTTCTGAGAGCAGAGAAAGACACCACCAACCCACCAAGCACCACACACACTCTCAAGGATTTAGCTAGCAGCAAACCTGCAGTTAATCCCCTGAGCTCTTTAGCTCTCAGAGAATAGACTCCTTTCTTTAAAGCCTAAGAAATTCCTTAAAGCACAGTAGAGCCTCTGACTTTCAAATAACCTGAAGGGAAACACCCTTGGGTATAGTGCACAAGTTCACTATTTGACTAACCCTAGACTG
>NW_006767638.1:171264-180071 GCF_000300595.1 Phanerochaete carnosa HHB-10118-sp | reverse complement strand
CTTTCAAATAACCTGAAAGGGAAACATCCTTGGTATAGTGCACAAGTTCACTATTTGACTAACCCTAGACTGCGAGAGCTAGTGGCGTCATTATTTGAGACTGTGGTATATCTCCTGTAGAGCTTACAGTAATTAGACTAGCAGTAAAGAGATTAAATCTATTCTTAATCTTTAACTCTAAATTGGAAGCTTCAGACTGCTTCAAGTTATACAAATTCTCTAAGTACATTAAATTGTCTTTACTAGCCAAAGCTTACTAAGTTAACCAAGACATTAACTTGTCTTTGTTACTCTCTTATTTTACTTATCTAAAACCTCTATTCTACTAACCCAAGTAGCTAAGTTCTTAAGCTACAAACCAAACCTTCTTACAGCCCATCTTCTAAGATTCCTTAAAAGTCCCTTGTAAACAGGCAAGTATGGCTTTAAAGTATTCAAGCAGATTAGTAGGTGGTCTTTAAATTAGTCCCCCACAAATACCAGGATAGCTTGGTTGAAAGGCTAACCCAGTGAACCCTGGAAAGAAAAGATTGGGAAAACCAAATCTAAATATTCCATACTATACCCTTCTTGCTTTTAGTCTAAGATAGACCAAACTCCATTCTCTTTTATCAAGAAGTAGCCTTCTAGGATTCTCCTAGAATCTTCTTTATACCAAACCTCATTTTATTTCTACTTACTTTTCTGATCCTAACCTTTTCTTTACAACAACGGCCTTCAAGACACTTTACCCATATCACAAAAACTTCGGCTTGCCATTTTTGCATGGAGAAGAACAACTTACACTATGCCAGTGCCACCATTTCTGACATGCAAACAACAAGGATGGCGTGCAGGATTATCGTATCTCGCGCATCGAGTTCGCTCTGTAGTTTTGCAGCCTTGCCAATGTTCTCTTCAGCAAAATTAATGTGTGCTCCAGAAGTGCTTACTGCTTACAAGAAAGCAGATAGAAAGGTGAAATCTGTGTCTGCAGTCTTTTCAGAAGATGCAAGAGTTAATAGGCAGTTTTCTGAAGACTCTATGGCCAGTTTGCCTACTCTGTCACCTAACCCACCTAAGTTTACACCTGATGGAGGCCAGCTTAGCCAAGAAAATCTGGAGGCCATGAATATCAATCCAGATGGATTCATCTGGCCAGAGGAGGAAAATCTGTTCTGTACCCTTCTTCAAACCCATCAGAATCATTTTGTCTTTGAAGACAGTCAGCGAGATACTTTCAGAGAAGATTATTTCTCCTCATACATTATCCCAGTGGTACTCCATGTACCTTGAGCACTCAAGAACATTCCAATACCTTTGGGAATGCACCAAAAAGTCATTGACTTGCTTAGAGAGAAGATTGCAGCTGGTGTCTATGAGTCTAGTCAGTCATCTTACTGTTCACAGTGGTTCTGTGTCTTGAAGAAAAGTGGAAAGCTTAGAATTGTTCATGACCTATAGTCTTTCAACAAAATTTCTATCAGGGATGCAGGCCTTCCTTCTAACCTTGATAATCTTATGCAGCCATTTGCAGGATGCCAGTGCTACACAGTCTTTGACCTTCACTGGGGCTTTGATGCTCGTAAGGTCCATTCCAAAAGCAGGGATCTTACAGCATTTCTTACACCTCTTGGCCTTTTGTGAATCATGTCCTTACCCACAAGTTTTACCAACTCACCTGCTGAGTTTCAGGCCTGTATGTCATTCATTCTTCAGCAGGAAATCCCTGACTCTGCTAACATCTTCATGGATGACCTTCTAATTAGAGGTCCAGTAAGTCAGTATGAAGACAAGATAGGTTAACCTGAAGTATTACAAGCCAACCCAGGAATACATCACTTTATCTGGGAACATGCCAACAATGTCAACCAAATAATTCATTTTGTAGGACATGCTGGAGGAACATTCTCTCCATCTAAGGTTCAACTCTGCCAAGAAATGGCCCTGATTATTGGACAACTGTGCACGCCCAAGGGGTGTCTTTCAGACCAGCAACACATTGAAAAGATCCTGAACTGGCCTACTTTGAGGACCCCAAAAGAAGTTTGGGGGTTTCTTAGATTATGTGGTACTATGCGTATCTGAATAGACAACTACTCTCTAAAGGCTCGCCCTCTTACAGAGCTCATACGCTTTGACTCAGACTTTGTCTGGAATGACCAGCACCAGGAAGCCTTTGAAGAACTGAAATAGGCCTTAACATCACCCTTTGTATTGCACCCCATTGACTATCAGCTGGAGCAGTCAGTGGTTCTTTCAGTGGATTCCAGTATTATAGCTGTGGAATTTATCTTATTCCAATTGGATAAAGATGGAAGAAAGTGGCCAGCACGCTATAGGTCTATTCCCATGAATGAACGTGAGGCATGCTACTCACAGCCAAAACTGGAGCTCTACAGATTATTTAGAGCATTACAGGCCTATCGACTCTATATTATTGGAGCCAAGCACTTAGTGGTGGAAGTAGATGCCAAGTATATTAAAGGCATACTTAACGATCCTGACCTGCAATCTAATGCAACCATCAATTGCTGGATCTAAGAAATCCTGCTCTTTGACTTTAAGCTAGTTCACATCCCAGCTGAAAAGTATAAAGGTTCTGATGCATTGTCTAGAAAAGAGCTGGGAGGGGATGAGGAACTCTGTGAGAAAAATGACAGCTGGCTAAATGACATCCCACTGTATATTCCAATACAGTGTGAGGAATGGCTCCAGTCAGTAACTCAATTCACTATAATGGTAAGCCTCCAACCAATTTGGACCTTGCAAGTATTTCATTCATGCATCTATGAAGAGGGTGAACCCAGCAAAAACATGGCCTTCACTGCACCTTTCTCCCGGCAAAACCAAACCATAACTGAAATCTATCATTTCTTGCAAACCATGCAAACACCAGATTTTGCAGATCTGAAGAGCAGAGAGAGGTTTATTAAGAAAGCCATGAAGTTTTACGTCTCAGAGCAAGCGATGTACAAGTGGCAAGGAACTAAAAGACCTATTAAATGCATCTTTACCAGAGCTAAGCGTCAACAGCTGCTAAGAGCTGCTCATAAAAGCCATGGACATGGGGAAGAATAAGCAGCTATGGCAACTTTAAAGGAATGCTTCTACTAGCCCTCTCTATGGAATGATGTGCAGCACCATGTGAGATCTTGCCATCAATGTCAAATCAGAAGTGTGGCTAAAGCTGCGGTACTTATCATGGTCTACACACTCTCAACAATCTTCCTTAAAATCTATATAGATATTATGTACATGCTCACTTGTCATGGATATTGCTACATTGCAGCAGCCAGAGATGACTTGTCAGGAGCAGCAGAAAGGTGAGCTCTGAAGCACAATAGCTCCACCTCCATAGCAAAATTCTTGTGGGAACAAATCCTTTGCAGACATGGAGCAGTGGGCCAGGTAATCACAGATAATGGGCCTGAAGTAAAGGCAGCCTTTAGCCTGCTAATGGAGAGATATGGCATTTCACATGTGCAAATTTCAGACTACAACTCATGGGCAAATGAGGTTGTAGAAAGAGGTCACTTTATTATTTGGGCATCCCTTCTGAAGATGTACAATGGATAGGTACACAAATGGCCCACTTATGTTCCACATGCCTTCTTTGCAGATAAGATTATAGTACGGTGCCAGACAGAATATTCACTATACTACCTCCTTCATGGAATGCACCCAGTTCTGCCCTTTGACCTGGCAGAAGCAACTTTCCTTGTTGATGGATTTCACCACAATATGTCTTCTACTGAACTTCTGTCCTTGCATATTTAGCAGTTGCAAAAACAGCTAGAAGACATGGCACATGCAGCAGACGTTCTCAAGCAGCATCGCTTTTAGTCTAAATGGCAGTTCAAGTGATGCTTCAAAGCCACGCTAGTTCATGGAGCATATTCTCCTGGCTCTTTGATTTTGATACGTAATAAGCATGATGAAGGCTCTCTCTCCAAAGAGCATGATTGTTATCTAGGACCATTTGAGGTCATATGTCAAACTCGTAATGGAGCCTACATTATCAAGGAACTGGATGGCATAATTTTCAAGCAGCATATTGCAGCCTTCCGCGTTATCTTCTATATTGCACGATCACCAGAATATATCTCAGAAATCATGGAGAAGCTAGCAGAAGATGAGTTAAGCTCTGGCACAGACTTCTGGATATCTGAAAGCTCTGAGGAGTTTTCTGCTTATAAGTCAGATTCTAGCAGGAGTGCTACAAATCCAATATATGAGACGTCATCTCATTCAGACTCAGACTCTGCAACAACTTACCTATGCACAACTGGGAACAGTTGTGATTTCAAGCAACCTCCAAATATTATGCGTCAAATCAAGTTGTTACATAATAAGGGCAAACAGAGACAAAGACAAATACTGGGCAGACAGTAAAAGCATGAGTGGTCCAGGCAGGCTTTGATAAGGGCTACTAGACCCAAGGCTGTAAAATAGCCCCTGATAGAAGCTACTAGACCCATGACTGCAAAATAGGAGCTACTGTTTGAAAAGAGAAAACTTGGCATTTTGGGCCCCTAAGAATGTGGTGCCCTGGAAAGAGCAGGCCAGGCCTTTGAAGCAAGCCAGAACTAGGGCCAGAACACATAGGAGCTATTTAGAAAAGCTTGGTATTTGTCAGGAATTTGCCAGGGCTTAGCTAGGACAAATTGAAAAGGAACCTGGGCAAAAGTAGCTTAGAAATGCAAACCCCTATATAGAGCTCTCAAGTGTATATAACCCTTCCACTCATGTACTTAGTGCCCCAGCCTCATATTAAGCAGTAATTTCTCTGCACTGTGGTCAGCTCCCTCTGAATTTCAACCACCTGCATAGGTGACGCCTGGTTCAGAGGTCTTTGTATGTGTTTATTCTAGGTACCTGCTGTTGAGCCCCAGCTCCAGCCCAGTTTCTCTGTTCTTAAGCAAAGTAGTTCCTGGGTATCTCTTAGTCCACCTGGTGTTTTTGCATCACCTGCGTAGTAGTGAGTTTACTCAGTCAGTCAGCTTCAGTCAGTTGAGTCCACCCAGCAACTCAGTGCTGAAATGTGGTATACGAGCTTTTGTCTTACGTTACATCTATATCTACGACTCACGTTAGTCTCACTAGGTTGATAGCACACGGCTGTCTTCCAGTGGTCTTTGTTGGCGTCACACCTCTGCTTGTAGTTTATCTTCAAGTAGAATTATATGTGAAGTACTCCCAGTCTTTCTTTATAAGTATATCCTTGCTTGCGACCAAAAATTCTCCTTCTTAAACATCTAAGGCAGAAGTTGACCTAACGCCTGGTCCACCTAACTCGGTTAGAAAGCAAACTTAGTTTCTCCCTAACTCAGTCTTACTTTCTTCATTCACGATAGTGTATGCATGTTTTTATTATTTAACAAATATAAATATCCTCATAGCTTATCTATTTCAATAATATATTATATCTTTAATATATAATAGCAGTGTCACATAGTATAGAATTTTGCTAAAGCACAGTTATATTTGATCTGGTAAACTGTAGTATTTTATAGTTCTTATAATATATATCTATTTTCCAGCCATTTTTGCTACATTTTTTGCGCACTCAGTATTTGTATCGAAATAATACCTCGCAAAGATGCTACTAGTATTCTAGTGTAAAAGTTATATTTATATAATTTAGTTTGCTATAGTAATTGTAAAAAAAAAATGTAGCAAAACTTTGATTCTTCTTTGTAATGTTGTGCACTATTTTAAATAGTCATTGTATATTTTGTAGTATATATAAAGTTATTTACAGCTTTAAGTGTTTTTTTATTACTTTTTTTATTTTGACTACTGTTAATAAATATAATTTTAACATGGGCTGATCTTTATTATTTGCTTTTATAGTTATCTATTTTAGTTTCTAATCTAATTATTGTATTTGTAATTCGAAAAGATATAATTACTAGTAATATTAGCTAGATGCCATTATTATTTAAAGTAAGCTATAAAAGTAAGTATAATTCATAATATTTTACTGAACAATATTTGATAATGAAGCTGTTTTAAAAATATATCAAAATGTTATTTCAGCGCTAATTAAGCGTCCAAATATATTCAACATCTTTAAATACAAATAAATTAATTAAAAATGTTTTTAAGTTTATATCTCATATTTCAAACTGCTAATTGTCAAAAATAATAGTAATACATTTTGTAAACACAAGTAGTAAAAGAAAATGCCAATTCTACAACAAAAAATAATATATACAGCTTTTAACATCACTAACATATTTTATATACATAGACTAGCATTTATGTACTATCGCAAGAACAGCAAATAGTTTTTTTTTGCTAAGTACTAGCTAATACGCTATATACAACTGTATTTGTGTCATAAAATGTCATATCCATTCTGCCCTTTATTTATTACTATTGCACACTAACAACATGTTATTTTAACTAGCAAATTCAGTAGCTAAAGCAATAGTTGATAATTTATTGCAAAAAGCCACTGTATATATTAAACATTGTTGTATTAGCAAATGACGGTTATATTAAATATTGTACATTTAGCATTATATACAAGGACAACAGTCATATTTAGTCTTAGAACTGTGAGTATGTGTTAAACTTCTAGATTGCACTTGGAAATTATTTGCAAGTTATTAGCTAAGTGTATATAAGTACATTGAAGTGTAAAGTTTATGTGAGCTTTATGGCTCAGTAGCTAAAGTGTGCATGTTCTAACAGATGGCTTGAAAGTAATGAGACTGAGGTTCAATTATCATTGGGGTCATTCTTTTTTTCTTTCTTTTTTCTGAATATTATGCTTGTATAGAGCTATCAATATGTTGTATGACATAAGAAATGTGTATAAAATTAAATTTGAGTTTGGTACATTGATTTTGAAGCTAAGAATACTGAAATAACAGTCTATTAACAAGAAATAACAGCTCATTAACACCAAATAACAGTTGATAAATATCAAATGAATAGCTAATGAATAGCTCATGAACAGTTTATGAATGAATTACTAGATTAGTCTTAATTTACTATTAGAAATGTAAGCATAATAGAGGGGTCAGTTAATTAATATTACTATATTAATTAGTGTTAATTAGTACTATTTAGTAGTAATTAACATTGTGAGCTTTTCCAGATGAAAGTTACTCATCAAGTGGTAGAGCGGATGAGTTGGCAACCTGAGCAGAATCCATAGCAGAAATGACTGTCCCATCGAAGTAGGCAGTGTTAGAGGTGTTGATAAAGGCGCAGAACAGTGTCTCACCATTGTGGTCAAAGTTCATGCAATCAGAATAGATGTGAACATTGAGACTGTGATGACGAACGAGATACAGGACAGAGAAGAGATTGGAGCCAAGCTCTGGTACATGCAGCATTCTACTAAACTCTAGTTTGCGCACTAGCTTCTTCTTAACTTCTGGAGCAAACACTACTGACTCTACATCCTCAGAGTAGATGATGCGATTGTTTGCAAAATGAACAGCAACTCTCATTGGGGTGTAGTTGTGAAACCAGTGTTTGTAGGGTGTCATATAAGAAGTGGCCCCTGTGTCTGCAGTCCAGAGAAAGTGAGAGGCGGAGCCAAGAGTGGTAGAGTGCACAGAGTGACGCACAAAGACTTGGCCAACAAACTCGACAGAGTCTTTGTGCACTGCTGCGGCAGTGGAGGACAATTTGGAGGCATTTGAAGTGATAGAAGAGATGGACTTGCCCTTGCCACCTCACTCCTTCTTCTCCTACGTGTCCTTAGTTACCTGGTCCTTCATGCGCACATAGTGAATGCACTACAATTGAAGGTAACCTGGGAGCAAGCAGAAGTCGCATATACCAGTATTGGTAGGCTGAGACATTAAAGCAGACAGGACAGCTATTGCTCCTGGCATGCTGGAGCGAGTGCAGAGGGCCTCCTCATTGATAAAGATGGCCTGGAGTGTGTCTTTGTCGAGTTTGTCGAGTAGCTGCAAGGACAAGGCAAAATAGGAGTAGGAGGTGGGCAGAGCATGAACCATAGTCATAGAGACCAGTTCTACATTAAGGCTGTCAAATGTGAAGAAGGTAGAATGCAGATTCTTGATTTTGTGCATGGCAGCATCGATCCTGGTCATCAAAGACAACAGAGACTTATTGTCAGCCATGTGAATGGAGAAGAACTTCTCTCAAAATGCTTCTGCAGGTGCACAGACTTGAGCTTCTTCCAGATCTTGACTGGGTCACCAATGAGGTCTTTCACATGTGTTGTTGTAAAGAAAAGGTTAGGATCAGAAAAGTAAGTAGAAATAAAATGAGGTTTGGTATAAAGAAGATTCTAGGAGAATCCTAGAAGGCTACTTCTTGATAAAAGAGAATGGAGTTTGGTCTATCTTAGACTAAAAGCAAGAAGGGTATAGTATGGAATATTTAGATTTGGTTTTCCCAATCTTTTCTTTCCAGGGTTCACTGGGTTAGCCTTTCAACCAAGCTATCCTGGTATTTGTGGGGGACTAATTTAAAGACCACCTACTAATCTGCTTGAATACTTTAAAGCCATACTTGCCTGTTTACAAGGGACTTTTAAGGAATCTTAGAAGATGGGCTGTAAGAAGGTTTGGTTTGTAGCTTAAGAACTTAGCTACTTGGGTTAGTAGAATAGAGGTTTTAGATAAGTAAAATAAGAGAGTAACAAAGACAAGTTAATGTCTTGGTTAACTTAGTAAGCTTTGGCTAGTAAAGACAATTTAATGTACTTAGAGAATTTGTATAACTTGAAGCAGTCTGAAGCTTCCAATTTAGAGTTAAAGATTAAGAATAGATTTAATCTCTTTACTGCTAGTCTAATTACTGTAAGCTCTACAGGAGATATACCACAGTCTCAA